>NW_027043704.1:0-50763 GCF_036013475.1 Columba livia
TTTCTTTCTTCCTTTCTTTCTTTCTTCTTTCTTTCTTTCTTTTTTCTTTCTTTCTTCTTTCTTTCTTTCTTTCTTTCTTCTTTCATTCTTTCTTTTTTCTTTCTTTCTTCTTTCTTTCTTTCTTTCTTTCTTCTTTCATTCTTTCTTTCTTTCTTTCTTCTTTCTTTCTTCCTTCTTTCTTTCTTCTTTCTTTCTTTCTTTCTTTCTTTCTTCTTTCTTTCTTCCTTCTTTCTTTCTTTCTTTTTTCTTTCTTTCTTCCTTCTTTCTTTCTTTCTTTTTTCTTTCTTTCTTCTTTCTTTCTTCTTTCTTTCTTTCTTCTTTCTTTCTTTCTTTCTTTCTTCTTTCATTCTTTCTTCTTTCTTTCTTTCTTCTTTCTTTCTTCTTTCCTTCTTTCTTTCATCTTACTTTCTTCTTTCTTCTTTCTTCTTTCTTCTTTCTTTCTGCTTTATTTCTTTCTTTCTTCTTTCTTCTTTCTTCCTTTCTTCTTTCTTTCTTTCTTCTGTAGCTCTTTGAACGAAACCCTGGCCCCACGCTCCTCCTCGCCCCTACCACGGCTCCGTGCTCACCTTGCCAGAGGAGCTGCGCTGCCGATACCCAGCTTTCCACTTTGCTTCACGCCTAGAAAAGAGAGAAACGACCAAACTTAGCTAGAGCCACACAGCACAGCTTCCTGCTCCCACCACGCACAGACCCACTTGCTTCCGGCGCTCGGCTCTCCTCCTCCGGCGCTCTTTCGTGCCAAGTTGTCCCTCTGCATCGGAAATCAAGGTATTCAACAAGTTACCCAGGAGCTCATCAACAGCTTGACCATTCCACAGGTCTGCTTTTTATTCAGGAATCCCACAACAAGGTCTAATTGAGTCCCAAAGACCACTGGGGAACGGACTGTCCGCTCCCCTGCCCACGGCTACTCCGTCCCAGATGACCGCACAACCTCTGCCTAAGCAGGATAACATGTCCACAGATCAGTCGTGGACTCCTAAACTCAGTCCACCCGCTCATAACTCTACACCTCCGGGCAGAGCAGCTCCGAGCCAAACGCGCACGTGCTTAGACAGATGCTCCACACAACATTATAGACGACCCGACAGCAATAACACCAAAAATGCTCCACAACAAAAATGACTCCAAACCAGAGACGGCAACAGCAAAAATAACCTGCGGGGAGGCAGGGGTGAGGGCGAGGAGCCTCTACTGCAACCCCAGAAAAAAAAGGAGCCGAACGTCACGGCCCCTTATGAGACAGCAGCTCTCGCGCAAACACGCAGAGACGGCGCAAATACGAGAAGCTGCTACAAGACCTAAAACCTTCAAGATGCTGGGAATAAAGTGCCAGTCCCTTAGACTGGATGGGTAGAGAGCACAGCTGCCGGCACAGCCCAGGACAACGCCACAAACACCCCTGACCAGAAGCGGCCGAAAGGCAAGAACCCGCCACGCTTTCGGCTGCCGACACCAGAAAAACAGCGCCCAATCGGCGCTACGCCGATCGGCACCGGCGTTCCAGATGCCGGGATGGCACCCGAGATGCCTTTCGTGCCCCTCGAACGCAACGAGACCCCAGGATCGTCTGACAGGCGCAAGGCAGGCTTCCCGAACTACACCACAACGCAGACGCAGGCTGGAGCTGCCCTGCCCGGCACACGCTGGCATCGCACGGTAAAGGTCCCCGGGCCCTTCACCCGCGCCAAGGGCACGGTTCCTGGACGGCCCTTGCCCTTAGCAGAGCTAAGCCCACCGTCCCTGCCATTCCCGGCCCCTTCCCAGCCCTCGCGCCTCCACTTAGCTTTCAGAGGGCCGAGGGACCGAACCCATCTTCAGCAGAGGAAAACGCCACGTGTGCCAACGGGCGTCTTCCCGCGTCGCCGGGTTCCTCTTCAGCGCCTGCGGGAACACGAGAAAGCACACGCTCGCTAAGCCGCGCTGGCACACGGCGCCGCGGGCAAACGCCGACCCCTTTAGCAACACCCACCTCCTGCTGAGTTCCAGGGCGGTCCGGTCAGCGTGTCGTGGCGCGGGCGCGGTCACAAACCCTCATCGCTTGTGACGCCTAAGACGGCGAGAAACAAAGAACTGTAGCTCTTTGAACGAAACCCTGGCCCCACGCTCCTCCTCGCCCCTACCACGGCTCCGTGCTCACCTTGCCAGAGGAGCTGCGCTGCCGATACCCAGCTTTCCACTTTGCCTCAAGCCTAGAAAAGAGAGAAACGACCAAACTTAGCTAGAGCCACACAGCACAGCTTCCTGCTCCCACCACACACAGACCCACTTGCTTCCGGCGCTGGGCTCGCCTCCTCCGGCGCTCTTTCGTGCCAAGTTGTCCCTCTGCATCTGAAATCAAGGTATTCAACAAGTTACCCAGGAGCTCATCAACAGCTTGACCATTCCACAGGTCTGCTTTCTATTCAGGAATCCCACAACAAGGTCTAATTGAGTCCCAAAGACCACTGGGGAACGGACTGTCCGCTCCCCTGCCCACGGCTACTCCGTCCCAGATGACCGCACAACCTCTGCCTACGCAGGATAACATGTCCACAGATCAATCGTGGACTCCTAAACTCAGTCCGCCCGCTCCTAACTCTACACCTCCGGGCAGAGCAGCTCCGAGCCAAACGCGCACGTGCTTAGACAGATGCTCCACACAACATTATAGACGACCCGACAGCAATAACACCAAAAATGCTCCACAACAAAAATGACTCCGAACCAGAGACGGCAACAGCAAAAATAACCTGCGGGGAGGCAGGGGTGAGGTGAGGAGCCTCTACTGCAACCCCAGAAAAAAAAGGAGCCGAACGTCACGGCCCCTTATGAGACGGCAGCTCTGGCGCAAACACGCAGAGACGGCGCAAATACGAGAAGCTGCTACAAGACCTAAAACCTTCAAGATGCTGGGAATAAAGTGCCAGTCCCTTAGACTGGATGGGTAGAGAGCACAGCTGCCGGCACAGCCCAGGACAACGCCACAAACACCCCTGACCAGAAGCGGCCGAAAGGCAAGAACCCGCCACGCTTACGGCTGCCGACACCAGAAAACCAGCGCCCAATCGGCGCTACGCCGATCGGCACCGGCGTTCCAGATGCCGGGATGGCACCCGAGATGCCTTTCGTGCCCCTCGAACGCAACGAGACCCCAGGATCGTCTGACAGGCGCAAGGCAGGCTTCCCGAACTACACCACAACGCAGACGCAGGCTGGAGCTGCCCTGCCCGGCACACGCTGGCATCGCACGGTAAAGGTCCCCGGGCCCTTCACCCGCGCCAAGGGCACGGTTCCTGGACGGCCCTTGCCCTTAGCAGAGCTAAGCCCACCGTCCCTGCCATTCCCGGCCCCTTCCCAGCCCTCGCGCCTCCACTTAGCTTTCAGAGGGCCGAGGGACCGAACCCATCTTCAGCAGAGGAAAACGCCACGTGTGCCAACGGGCGTCTTCCCGCGTCGCCGGGTTCCTCTTCAGCGCCTGCGGGAACACGAGAAAGCACGCGCTCGCTAAGCCGCGCTGGCACACGGCGCCGCGGGGCAAACGCCGAGTCCGTCCGCGACACCCACCTCCTGCTGAGCTCCAGGGCGGTCCGGTCAGCGTGTCGTGGCGCGGGCGCGGTCACAAACCCTCATCGCTTGTGACGCCTAAGACGGCGAGAAACAAAGAACTGTAGCTCTTTGAACGAAACCCTGGCCCCACGCTCCTCCTCGCCCCTACCACGGCTCCGTGCTCACCTTGCCAGAGGAGCTGCGCTGCCGATACCCAGCTTTCCACTTTGCTTCACGCCTAGAAAAGAGAGAAACGACCAAACTTAGCTAGAGCCACACAGTACAGCTTCCTGCTCCCACCACGCACAGACCCACTTGCTTCCGGCGCTCGGCTCGACTCCTCCGTCGCTCTTTCGTGCCAAGTTGTCCCTCTGCATCTGAAATCAAGGTATTCAACAAGTTACCCAGGAGCTCATCAACAGCTTGACCATTCCACAGGTCTGCTTTCTATTCAGGAATCCCACAACAAGGTCTAATTGAGTCCCAAAGACCACTGGGGAACGGACTGTCCGCTCCCCTGCCCACGGCTACTCCGTCCCAGATGACCGCACAACCTCTGCCTACGCAGGATAACATGTCCACAGATCAATCGTGGACTCCTAAACTCAGTCCGCCCGCTCCTAACTCTACACCTCCGGGCAGAGCAGCTCCGAGCCAAACGCGCACGTGCTTAGACAGATGCTCCACACAACATTATAGACGACCCGACAGCAATAACACCAAAAATGCTCCACAACAAAAATGACTCCGAACCAGAGACGGCAACAGCAAAAATAACCTGCGGGGAGGCAGGGGTGAGGTGAGGAGCCTCTACTGCAACCCCAGAAAAAAAAGGAGCCGAACGTCACGGCCCCTTATGAGACGGCAGCTCTGGCGCAAACACGCAGAGACGGCGCAAATACGAGAAGCTGCTACAAGACCTAAAACCTTCAAGATGCTGGGAATAAAGTGCCAGTCCCTTAGACTGGATGGGTAGAGAGCACAGCTGCCGGCACAGCCCAGGACAACGCCACAAACACCCCTGACCAGAAGCGGCCGAAAGGCAAGAACCCGCCACGCTTACGGCTGCCGACACCAGAAAACCAGCGCCCAATCGGCGCTACGCCGATCGGCACCGGCGTTCCAGATGCCGGGATGGCACCCGAGATGCCTTTCGTGCCCCTCGAACGCAACGAGACCCCAGGATCGTCTGACAGGCGCAAGGCAGGCTTCCCGAACTACACCACAACGCAGACGCAGGCTGGAGCTGCCCTGCCCGGCACACGCTGGCATCGCACGGTAAAGGTCCCCGGGCCCTTCACCCGCGCCAAGGGCACGGTTCCTGGACGGCCCTTGCCCTTAGCAGAGCTAAGCCCACCGTCCCTGCCATTCCCGGCCCCTTCCCAGCCCTCGCGCCTCCACTTACCTTTCAGAGGGCCGAGGGACCGAACCCATCTTCAGCAGAGGAAAACGCCACGTGTGCCAACGGGCGTCTTCCCGCGTCGCCGGGTTCCTCTTCAGCGCCTGCGGGAACACGAGAAAGCACACGCTCGCTAAGCCGCGCTGGCACACGGCGCCGCGGGCAAACGCCGACCCCTTTAGCAACACCCACCTCCTGCTGAGTTCCAGGGCGGTCCGGTCAGCGTGTCGTGGCGCGGGCACGGTCACAAACCCTCATCGCTTGTGACGCCTAAGACGGCGAGAAACAAAGAACTGTAGCTCTTTGAACGAAACCCTGGCCCCACGCTCCTCCTCGCCCCTACCACGGCTCCGTGCTCACCTTGCCAGAGGAGCTGCGCTGCCGATACCCAGCTTTCCACTTTGCCTCAAGCCTAGAAAAGAGAGAAACGACCAAACGTAGCTAGAGCCACACAGCACAGCTTCCTGCTCCCACCACACACAGACCCACTTGCTTCCGGCGCTGGGCTCGCCTCCTCCGGCGCTCTTTCGTGCCAAGTTGTCCCTCTGCATCTGAAATCAAGGTATTCAACAAGTTACCCAGGAGCTCATCAACAGCTTGACCATTCCACAGGTCTGCTTTCTATTCAGGAATCCCACAACAAGGTCTAATTGAGTCCCAAAGACCACTGGGGAACGGACTGTCCGCTCCCCTGCCCACGGCTACTCCGTCCCAGATGACCGCACAACCTCTGCCTACGCAGGATAACATGTCCACAGATCAATCGTGGACTCCTAAACTCAGTCCGCCCGCTCCTAACTCTACACCTCCGGGCAGAGCAGCTCCGAGCCAAACGCGCACGTGCTTAGACAGATGCTCCACACAACATTATAGACGACCCGACAGCAATAACACCAAAAATGCTCCACAACAAAAATGACTCCGAACCAGAGACGGCAACAGCAAAAATAACCTGCGGGGAGGCAGGGGTGAGGCGAGAAGCCTCTACTGCAACCCCAGAAAAAAAAGGAGCCGAACGTCACGGCCCCTTATGAGACGGCAGCTCTGGCGCAAACACGCAGAGACGGCGCAAATACGAGAAGCTGCTACAAGACCTAAAACCTTCAAGATGCTGGGAATAAAGTGCCAGTCCCTTAGACTGGATGGGTAGAGAGCACAGCTGCCGGCACAGCCCAGGACAACGCCACAAACACCCCTGACCAGAAGCGGCCGAAAGGCAAGAACCCGCCACGCTTTCGGCTGCCGACACCAGAAAACCAGCGCCCAATCGGCGCTACGCCGATCGGCACCGGCGTTCCAGATGCCGGGATGGCACCCGAGATGCCTTTCGTGCCCCTCGAACGCAACGAGACCCCAGGATCGTCTGACAGGCGCAAGGCAGGCTTCCCGAACTACACCACAACGCAGACGCAGGCTGGAGCTGCCCTGCCCGGCACATGCTGGCATCGCACGGTAAAGGTCCCCGGGACCTTTACCCGCGCCAGGGGCACGGTTCCTGGACGGCCCTTGCCCTTAGCAGACCTAAGCCCACCGTCCCTGCGATTCCCAGCCCCTTCCCAGCCCTCGCGCCTCCACTTAGCTTTCAGAGGGCCGAGGGACCGAACCGATCTTCAGCAGAGGAAAACGCCACGTGTGCCAACGGGCGTCTTCCCGCGTCGCCGGGTTCCTCTTCAGCGCCTGCAGAAACACGAGAAAGCACACGCTCGCTAAGCCGCGCTGGCACACGGCGCCGCGGGGCAGATGCCGACCCCTTTAGCAACACCCACCTCCTGCTGAGTTCCAGGGCGGACCGGTCAGCGTGTCGTGGCGCGGGCGCGGTCACAAACCCTCATCGCTTGTGACGCCTAAGACGGCGAGAAACAAAGAACTGTAGCTCTTTGAACGAAACCCTGGCCCCACGCTCCTCCTCGCCCCTACCACGGCTCCGTGCTCACCTTGCCAGAGAAGCTGCGCTGCCGACACCCAGCTTTCCACTTTGCCTCATGCCTAGAAAAGAGAGAAACGACCAAACTTAGCTAGAGCCACACAGCACAGCTTCCTGCTCCCACCACTCACAGACCCACTTGCTTCCGGCGCTCGGCTCGCCTCCTCCGGCGCTCTTTCGTGCCAAGTTGTCCCTCTGCATCTGAAATCAAGGTATTCAAAAAGTTACCCAGGAGCTCATCAACAGCTTGACCATTCCACGGGTCTGCTTTCTATTCAGGAATCCCACAACAAGGTCTAATTGAGTCCCAAAGACCACTGGGGAACGGACTGTCCGCTCCCCTGCCCACGGCTACTCCGTCCCAGATGACCGCACAACCTCTGCCTACGCAGGATAACATGTCCACAGATCAGTCGTGGAATCCTAAACTCAGTCCGCCCGCTCCTAACTCTACACCTCCGGGCAGAGCAGCTCCGAGCCAAACGCGCACGTGCTTAGACAGATGCTCCACACAACATTATAGACGACCCGACAGCAATAACACCAAAAATGCTCCACAACAAAAATGACTCCGAACCAGAGACGGCCACAGCAAAAATAACCTGCGGGGAGGCAGGGGTGAGGCGAGGAGCCTCTACTGCAACCCCAGAAAAAAATGGAGCCCAACGTCACGGCCCCTTATGAGACGGCAGCTCTGGCGCAAACACGCAGAGACGGCGCAAATACGAGAAGCTGCTACAAGACCTAAAACCTTCAAGATGCTGGGAATAAAGTGCCAGTCCCTTAGACTGGATGGGTAGAGAGCACAGCTGCCGGGACAGCCCAGGACAACGCCACAAACAACCCTGACCAGAAGCGGCCGAAAGGCAAGAACCCGCCACGTTTTCAGCTGCCGACACCAGAAAACCAGCGCCCAATCGGCGCTACGCCGATCGGCGCCGGCGTTCCAGATGCCGGGATGGCACCCGAGATGCCTTTCGTGCCACTCGAACGCAACGAGACCCCAGGATCGTCTGACAGGCGCCAGGCAGGCTTCCCAAAATACACCACAACGCAGACGCAGGCTGGAGCTGCCCTGCCCGGCACACGCCGGCATCGCACGGTAAAGGTCCCCGGGCCCTTTACCCGCGCCAAGGGCACGGTTCCTGGACGGCCCTTGCCCTTAGCAGAGCTAAGCCCACCGTCCCTGCGATTCCCAGCCCCTTCCCAGCCGTCGCGCCTCCATTTAGCTTTCAGAGGGCCGAGGGACCGAACCCATCTTCAGCAGAGGAAAACGCCACGTGTGCCAACGGGCGTCTTCCCACGTCGCTGGGTTCCTCTTCAGCACCTGCAGGAACACGAGAAAGCACACGCTCGCTAAGCCGCGCCGGCACACGGCGCCGCGGGGCAAACGCCGACCCCTTCCGCAACACCCACCTCCTGCTGAGTTCCAGGGCGGTCCGGTCAGCGTGTCGTGGCGCGGGCGCTGTCACAAACCCTCATCGCTTGTGACTCCTAAGACGGCGAGAAACAAAGAACTGTAGCTCTTTGAACGAAACCCTGGCCCCACGCTCCTCCTCGCCCCTACCACGGCTCCGTGCTCACCTTGCCAGAGGAGCTGCGCTGCCGATACCCAGCTTTCCAATTTGCTTCACGCCTAGAAAAGAGAGAAACGACCAAACTTAGCTAGAGCCACACAGCACAGCTTCCTGCTCCCACCACGCACAGACCCACTTGCTTCCGGCGCTCGGCTCGCCTCCTCCGGCGCTCTTTCGTGCCAAGTTGTCCCTCTGCATCTGAAATCAAGGTATTCAACAAGTTACCCAGGAGCTCATCAACAGCTTGACCATTCCACGGGTCTGCTTTCTATTCAGGAATCCCACAACAAGGTCTAATTGAGTCCCAAAGACCACTGGGGAACGGACTGTCCGCTCCCCTGCCCACGGCTACTCCGTCCCAGATGACCGCATAACCTCTGCCTACGCAGGATAACATGTCCACAGATCAATCGTGGACTCCTAAAGTCAGTCCGCCCGCTCCTAACTCTACACCTCCGGGTAGAGCAGCTCCGAGCCAAACGCGCACGTGCTTAGACAGATGCTCCACACAACATTGTAGACGACCCGACAGCAATAACACCAAAAACGCTCCACAAAAAAAATGACTCCGAACCAGAGACGGCAACAGCAAAAATAACCTGCGGGGAGGCAGGGGTGAGGCGAGGAGCCTCTACTGCAACCCCAGAAAAAAAAGGAGCCGAACGTCACGGCCCCTGATGAGACGGCAGCTCTGGCGCAAACACGCAGAGACGGCGCAAATACGAGCAGCTGCTACAAGACCTAAAACCTTCAAGATGCTGGGAATAAAGTGCCAGTCCCTCAGACTGGATGGGTAGAGAGCACAGCTGCCGGCACAGCCCAGGACAACGCCAGAAACACCCCTGACCAGAAGCGGCCGAAAGGCAAGAACCCGCCACGCTTTCGGCTGCCGACACCAGAAAACCAGCGCCCAATCGGCGCTACGCCGATCGGCACCGGCGTTCCAGATGCCGGGATGGCACCCGAGATGCCTTTCGTGCCCCTCGAACGCAACGAGACCCCAGGATCGTCTGACAGGCGCAAGGCAGGCTTCCCGAACTACACCACAACGCAGACGCAGGCTGGAGCTGCCCTGCCCGGCACACGCTGGCATCGCACGGTAAAGGTCCCCGGGCCCTTCACCCGCGCCAAGGGCACGGTTCTTGGACGGCCCTTGCCCTTAGCAGAGCTAAACCCCCCGTCCCTGCCATTCCCGGCCCCTTCGCAGCCCTCGCGCCTCCACTTAGCTTTCAGAGGGCCGAGGGACCGAACCCATCTTCAGCAGAGGAAAACGCCACGTGTGCCAACGGGCGTCTTCCCGCGTCGCCGGGTTCCTCTTCAGCGCCTGCGGGAACACGAGAAAGCACACGCTCGCTAAGCCGCGCTGGCACACGGCGCCGCGGGGCACACGCCGACCCCTTCCGCAACACCCACCTCCTGCTGAGTTCCAGGGCGGTCCGGTCAGCGTGTCGTGGCGCGGGCGCTGTCACAAACCCTCATCGCTTGTGACGCCTAAGACGGCGAGAAACAAAGAACTGTAGCTCTTTGAACGAAACCCTGGCCCCACGCTCCTCCTTGTCCCTACCACGGCTCCGTGCTCACCTTGCCAGAGGAGCTGCGCTGCCGATACCCAGCTTTCCACTTTGCTTCACGCGTAGAAAAGAGAGAAACGACCAAACTTAGCTAGAGCCACACAGCACAGCTTCCTGCTCCCACCACGCACAGACCCACTTGCTTCCGGTGCTCGGCTCGCCTCCTCCGTCGCTCTTTCGTGCCAAGTTGTCCCTCTGCATCTGAAATCAAGGTATTCAACAAGTTACCCAGGAGCTCATCAACAGCTTGACCATTCCACGGGTCTGCTTTCTATTCAGGAATCCCACAACAAGGTCTAATTGAGTCCCAAAGACCACTGGGGAACGGACTGTCCGCTCCCCTGCCCACAGCTACTCCGTCCCAGATGACCGCACAACCTCTGCCTACGCAGGATAACATGTCCACAGATCAATCGTGGACTCCTAAACTCAGTCCGCCCGCTCCTAACTCTACACCTCCGGGCAGAGCAGCTCCGAGCCAAACGCGCACGTGCTTAGACAGATGCTCCACACAACATTATAGACGACCCGACAGCAATAACACCAAAAATGCTCCACAACAAAAATGACTCCAAACCAGAGACGGCAACAGCAAAAATTAACTGCGGGGAGGCAGGGGTGAGGGCGAGGAGCCTCTACTGCAACCCCAGAAAAAAAAGGAGCCGAACGTCACGGCCCCTTATGAGACGGCAGCTCTGGCGCAAACACGCAGAGACGGCGCAAATACGAGAAGCTGCTACAAGACCTAAAACCTTCAAGATGCTGGGAATAAAGTGCCAGTCCCTTAGACTGGATGGGTAGAGAGCACAGCTGCCGGGACAGCCCAGGACAACGCCACAAACACACCTGACCAGAAGCGGCCGAAAGGCAAGAACCCACCACGCTTTCGGCTGCCGACACCAGAAAAACAGCGCCCAATCGGCGCTACGCCGATCGGCACCGGAGTTCCAGATGCCGGGATGGCACCCGAGATGCCTTTCGTGCCCCTCGAACGCAACGAGACCCCAGGATCGTCTGACAGGCGCAAGGCAGGCTTCCCGAACCACACCACAACGCAGACGCAGGCTGGAGCTGCCCTGCCCGGCACACGCTGGCATCGCACGGTAAAGGTCCCCGGGCCCTTCACCCGCGCCAAGGGCACGGTTCTTGGACGGCCCTTGCCCTTAGCAGAGCTAAACCCCCCGTCCCTGCCATTCCCAGCCCCTTTCCAGCCCTCGCGCCTCCACTTAGCTTTCAGAGGGCCGAGGGACCGAACCCATCTTCAGCAGAGGAAAACGCCACGTGTGCCAACGGGCGTCTTCCCGCGTCGCCGGGTTCCTCTTCAGCGCCTGCGGGAACACGAGAAAGCACACGCTCGCTAAGCCGCGCTGGCACACGGCGCCGCGGGGCAAACGCCGACCCCTTCCGCAACACCCACCTCCTGCTGAGTTCCAGGGCGGTCCGGTCAGCGTGTCGTGGCGCGGGCGCTGTCACAAACCCTCATCGCTTGTGACGCCTAAGACGGCGAGAAACAAAGAACTGTAGCTCTTTGAACGAAACCCTGGCCCCACGCTCCTCCTTGTCCCTACCACGGCTCCGTGCTCACCTTGCCAGAGGAGCTGCGCTGCCGATACCCAGCTTTCCACTTTGCTTCACGCGTAGAAAAGAGAGAAACGACCAAACTTAGCTAGAGCCACACAGCACAGCTTCCTGCTCCCACCACGCACTGACCCACTTGCTTACGGTGCTCGGCTCGCCTCCTCCGTCGCTCTTTCGTGCCAAGTTGTCCCTCTGCATCTGAAATCAAGGTATTCAACAAGTTACCCAGGAGCTCATCAACAGCTTGACCATTCCACGGGTCTGCTTTCTATTCAGGAATCCCACAACAAGGTCTAATTGAGTCCCAAAGACCACTGGGGAACGGACTGTCCGCTCCCCTGCCCACAGCTACTCCGTCCCAGATGACCGCACAACCTCTGCCTACGCAGGATAACATGTCCACAGATCAATCGTGGACTCCTAAACTCAGTCCGCCCGCTCCTAACTCTACACCTCCGGGCAGAGCAGCTCCGAGCCAAACGCGCACGTGCTTAGACAGATGCTCCACACAACATTATAGACGACCCGACAGCAATAACACCAAAAATGCTCCACAACAAAAATGACTCCAAACCAGAGACGGCAACAGCAAAAATTAACTGCGGGGAGGCAGGGGTGAGGGCGAGGAGCCTCTACTGCAACCCCAGAAAAAAAAGGAGCCGAACGTCACGGCCCCTTATGAGACGGCAGCTCTGGCGCAAACACGCAGAGACGGCGCAAATACGAGAAGCTGCTACAAGACCTAAAACCTTCAAGATGCTGGGAATAAAGTGCCAGTCCCTTAGACTGGATGGGTAGAGAGCACAGCTGCCGGGACAGCCCAGGACAACGCCACAAACACACCTGACCAGAAGCGGCCGAAAGGCAAGAACCCACCACGCTTTCGGCTGCCGACACCAGAAAAACAGCGCCCAATCGGCGCTACGCCGATCGGCACCGGAGTTCCAGATGCCGGGATGGCACCCGAGATGCCTTTCGTGCCCCTCGAACGCAACGAGACCCCAGGATCGTCTGACAGGCGCAAGGCAGGCTTCCCGAACCACACCACAACGCAGACGCAGGCTGGAGCTGCCCTGCCCGGCACACGCTGGCATCGCACGGTAAAGGTCCCCGGGCCCTTCACCCGCGCCAAGGGCACGGTTCTTGGACGGCCCTTGCCCTTAGCAGAGCTAAACCCCCCGTCCCTGCCATTCCCAGCCCCTTTCCAGCCCTCGCGCCTCCACTTAGCTTTCAGAGGGCCGAGGGACCGAACCCATCTTCAGCAGAGGAAAACGCCACGTGTGCCAACGGGCGTCTTCCCGCGTCGCCGGGTTCCTCTTCAGCGCCTGCGGGAACACGAGAAAGCACACGCTCGCTAAGCCGCGCTGGCACACGGCGCCGCGGGGCAAACGCCGACCCCTTCCGCAACACCCACCTCCTGCTGAGCTCCAGGGCGGTCCGGTCAGCGTGTCGTGGCGCGGGCGCTGTCACAAACCCTCATCGCTTGTGACGCCTAAGACGGCGAGAAACAAAGAACTGTAGCTCTTTGAACGAAACCCTGGCCCCACGCTCCTCCTTGTCCCTACCACGGCTCCGTGCTCACCTTGCCAGAGGAGCTGCGCTGCCGATACCCAGCTTTCCACTTTGCTTCACGCGTAGAAAAGAGAGAAACGACCAAACTTAGCTAGAGCCACACAGCACAGCTTCCTGCTCCCACCACGCACTGACCCACTTGCTTACGGTGCTCGGCTCGCCTCCTCCGTCGCTCTTTCGTGCCAAGTTGTCCCTCTGCATCTGAAATCAAGGTATTCAACAAGTTACCCAGGAGCTCATCAACAGCTTGACCATTCCACGGGTCTGCTTTCTATTCAGAAATCCCACAACAAGGTCTAATTGAGTCCCAAAGACCACTGGGGAACGGACTGTCCGCTCCCCTGCCCACAGCTACTCCGTCCCAGATGACCGCACAACCTCTGCCTACGCAGGATAACATGTCCACAGATCAATCGTGGACTCCTAAACTCAGTCCGCCCGCTCCTAACTCTACACCTCCGGGCAGAGCAGCTCCGAGCCAAACGCGCACGTGCTTAGACAGATGCTCCACACAACATTATAGACGACCCGACAGCAATAACACCAAAAATGCTCCACAACAAAAATGACTCCAAACCAGAGACGGCAACAGCAAAAATTAACTGCGGGGAGGCAGGGGTGAGGGCGAGGAGCCTCTACTGCAACCCCAGAAAAAAAAGGAGCCGAACGTCACGGCCCCTTATGAGACGGCAGCTCTGGCGCAAACACGCAGAGACGGCGCAAATACGAGAAGCTGCTACAAGACCTAAAACCTTCAAGATGCTGGGAATAAAGTGCCAGTCCCTTAGACTGGATGGGTAGAGAGCACAGCTGCCGGGACAGCCCAGGACAACGCCACAAACACACCTGACCAGAAGCGGCCGAAAGGCAAGAACCCACCACGCTTTCGGCTGCCGACACCAGAAAAACAGCGCCCAATCGGCGCTACGCCGATCGGCACCGGAGTTCCAGATGCCGGGATGGCACCCGAGATGCCTTTCGTGCCCCTCGAACGCAACGAGACCCCAGGATCGTCTGACAGGCGCAAGGCAGGCTTCCCGAACCACACCACAACGCAGACGCAGGCTGGAGCTGCCCTGCCCGGCACACGCTGGCATCGCACGGTAAAGGTCCCCGGGCCCTTCACCCGCGCCAAGGGCACGGTTCTTGGACGGCCCTTGCCCTTAGCAGAGCTAAACCCCCCGTCCCTGCCATTCCCAGCCCCTTTCCAGCCCTCGCGCCTCCACTTAGCTTTCAGAGGGCCGAGGGACCGAACCCATCTTCAGCAGAGGAAAACGCCACGTGTGCCAACGGGCGTCTTCCCGCGTCGCCGGGTTCCTCTTCAGCGCCTGCGGGAACACGAGAAAGCACACGCTCGCTAAGCCGCGCTGGCACACGGCGCCGCGGGGCAAACGCCGACCCCTTCCGCAACACCCACCTCCTGCTGAGTTCCAGGGCGGTCCGGTCAGCGTGTCGTGGCGCGGGCGCTGTCACAAACCCTCATCGCTTGTGACGCCTAAGACGGCGAGAAACAAAGAACTGTAGCTCTTTGAACGAAACCCTGGCCCCACGCTCCTCCTTGTCCCTACCACGGCTCCGTGCTCACCTTGCCAGAGGAGCTGCGCTGCCGATACCCAGCTTTCCACTTTGCTTCACGCGTAGAAAAGAGAGAAACGACCAAACTTAGCTAGAGCCACACAGCACAGCTTCCTGCTCCCACCACGCACTGACCCACTTGCTTACGGTGCTCGGCTCGCCTCCTCCGTCGCTCTTTCGTGCCAAGTTGTCCCTCTGCATCTGAAATCAAGGTATTCAACAAGTTACCCAGGAGCTCATCAACAGCTTGACCATTCCACGGGTCTGCTTTCTATTCAGAAATCCCACAACAAGGTCTAATTGAGTCCCAAAGACCACTGGGGAACGGACTGTCCGCTCCCCTGCCCACAGCTACTCCGTCCCAGATGACCGCACAACCTCTGCCTACGCAGGATAACATGTCCACAGATCAATCGTGGACTCCTAAACTCAGTCCGCCCGCTCCTAACTCTACACCTCCGGGCAGAGCAGCTCCGAGCCAAACGCGCACGTGCTTAGACAGATGCTCCACACAACATTATAGACGACCCGACAGCAATAACACCAAAAATGCTCCACAACAAAAATGACTCCAAACCAGAGACGGCAACAGCAAAAATTAACTGCGGGGAGGCAGGGGTGAGGGCGAGGAGCCTCTACTGCAACCCCAGAAAAAAAAGGAGCCGAACGTCACGGCCCCTTATGAGACGGCAGCTCTGGCGCAAACACGCAGAGACGGCGCAAATACGAGAAGCTGCTACAAGACCTAAAACCTTCAAGATGCTGGGAATAAAGTGCCAGTCCCTTAGACTGGATGGGTAGAGAGCACAGCTGCCGGGACAGCCCAGGACAACGCCACAAACACCCCTGACCAGAAGCGGCCGAAAGGCAAGAACCCGCCACGCTTTCGGCTGCCGACACCAGAAAAACAGCGCCCAATCGGCGCTACGCCGATCGGCACCGGAGTTCCAGATGCCGGGATGGCACCCGAGATGCCTTTCGTGCCCCTCGAACGCAACGAGACCCCAGGATCGTCTGACAGGCGCAAGGCAGGCTTCCCGAACCACACCACAACGCAGACGCAGGCTGGAGCTGCCCTGCCCGGCACACGCTGGCATCGCACGGTAAAGGTCCCCGGGCCCTTCACCCGCGCCAAGGGCACGGTTCCTGGACGGCCCTTGCCCTTAGCAGAGCTAAACCCCCCGTCCCTGCGATTCCCAGCCCCTTCCCAGCCCTCGCGCCTCCACTTAGCTTTCAGAGGGCCGAGGGACCGAACCCATCTTCAGCAGAGGAAAACGCCACGTGTGCCAACGGGCGTCTTCCCGCGTCGCCGGGTTCCTCTTCAGCGCCTGCAGGAACACGAGAAAGCACACGCTCGCTAAGCCGCGCCGGCACACGGCGTCGCGGGGCAAACGCCGACCCCTTCCGCAACACCCACCTCCTGCTGAGTTCCAGGGCGGTCCGGTCAGTGTGTCGTGGCGCGGGCGCGGTCACAAACCCTCATCGCTTGTGACGCCTAAGACGGCGAGAAACAAAGAACTGTAGCTCTTTGAACGAAACCCTGGCCCCACGCTCCTCCTCGCCCCTACCACGGCTCCGTGCTCACCTTGCCAGAGGAGCTGCGCTGCCGATACCCAGCTTTCCACTTTGCTTCACGCCTAGAAAAGAGAGAAACGACCAAACTTAGCTAGAGCCACACAGCACAGCTTCCTGCTCCCACCACGCACAGACCCACTTGCTTCCGGCGCTCGGCTCGCCTCCTCCGGCGCTCTTTCGTGCCAAGTTGTCCCTCTGCATCTGAAATCAAGGTATTCAACAAGTTACCCAGGAGCTCATCAACAGCTTGACCATTCCACAGGTCTGCTTTTTATTCAGGAATCCCACAACAAGGTCTAATTGAGTCCCAAAGACCACTGGGGAACGGACTGTCCGCTCCCCTGCCCACGGCTACTCCGTCCCAGATGACCGCACAACCTCTGCCTAAGCAGGATAACATGTCCACAGATCAGTCGTGGACTCCTAAACTCAGTCCACCCGCTCATAACTCTACACCTCCGGGCAGAGCAGCTCCGAGCCAAACGCGCACGTGCTTAGACAGATGCTCCACACAACATTATAGACGACCCGACAGCAATAACACCAAAAATGCTCCACAACAAAAATGACTCCAAACCAGAGACGGCAACAGCAAAAATAACCTGCGGGGAGGCAGGGGTGAGGGCGAGGAGCCTCTACTGCAACCCCAGAAAAAAAAGGAGCCGAACGTCACGGCCCCTTATGAGACAGCAGCTCTCGCGCAAACACGCAGAGACGGCGCAAATACGAGAAGCTGCTACAAGACCTAAAACCTTCAAGATGCTGGGAATAAAGTGCCAGTCCCTTAGACTGGATGGGTAGAGAGCACAGCTGCCGGCACAGCCCAGGACAACGCCACAAACACCCCTGACCAGAAGCGGCCGAAAGGCAAGAACCCGCCACGCTTTCGGCTGCCGACACCAGAAAAACAGCGCCCAATCGGCGCTACGCCGATCGGCACCGGCGTTCCAGATGCCGGGATGGCACCCGAGATGCCTTTCGTGCCCCTCGAACGCAACGAGACCCCAGGATCGTCTGACAGGCGCAAGGCAGGCTTCCCGAACTACACCACAACGCAGACGCAGGCTGGAGCTGCCCTGCCCGGCACACGCTGGCATCGCACGGTAAAGGTCCCCGGGCCCTTCACCCGCGCCAAGGGCACGGTTCCTGGACGGCCCTTGCCCTTAGCAGAGCTAAGCCCACCGTCCCTGCGATCCCCAGCCCCTTCCCAGCCCTCGCGCCTCCACTTAGCTTTCAGAGGGCCGAGGGACCGAACCCATCTTCAGCAGAGGAAAATGCCACGTGTGCCAACGGGCGTCTTCCCGCGTCGCCGGGTTCCTCTTCAGCGCCTGCAGGAACACGAGAAAGCACACGCTCGCTAAGCCGCGCTGGCACACAGCGCCGCGGGGCAAATGCCGACCCCTTCCGCAACACCCACCTCCTGCTGAGTTCCAGGGCGGTCCGGTCAGTGTGTCGTGGCGCGGGCGCGGTCACAAACCCTCATCGCTTGTGACGCCTAAGACGGCGAGAAACAAAGAACTGTAGCTCTTTGAACGAAACCCTGGCCCCACGCTCCTCCTTGCCCCTACCACGGCTCCGTGCTCAACTTGCCAGAGGAGTTGTGCTGCCGATACCCAGCTTTCCACTTTGCTTCATGCCTAGAAAAGAGAGAAACGACCAAACTTAGCTAGAGCCACACAGCACAGCTTCCTGCTCCCACCACGCACAGACCCACTTGCTTCCGGCGCTCGGCTCGCCTCCTCCGTCGCTCTTTCGTGCCAAGTTGTCCCTCTGCATCTGAAATCAAGGTATTCAACAAGTTACCCAGGAGCTCATCAACAGCTTGACCATTCCACAGGTCTGCTTTCTATTCAGGAATCCCACAACAAGGTCTAATTGAGTCCCAAAGACCACTGGGGAACGGACTGTCCGCTCCCCTGCCCACGGCTACTCCATCCCAGGTGACCGCACAACCTCTGCCTACGCAGGATAACATGTCCACAAATCAGTGGTGGACTCCTAAACTCAGTCCGCCCGCTCCTAACTCTACACCTCCGGGCAGAGCAGCTCCGAGCCAAACGCGCACGTGCTTAGACAGATGCTCCACACAACATTATAGACGACCCGACAGCAATAACACCAAAAAAGCTCCACAACAAAAATGACTCCGAACCAGAGACGGCAACAGCAAAAATAACCTGCGGGGAGGCAGGGGTGAGGTGAGGAGCCTCTACTGCAACCCCAGAAAAAAAAGGAGCCGAACGTCACGGCCCCTTATGAGACGGCAGCTCTGGCGCAAACACGCAGAGATGGCGCAAATACGAGAAGCTGCTACAAGACCTAAAACCTTCAAGATGGTGGGAATAAAGTGCCAGTCCCTCAGACTGGATGGGTAGAGAGCACAGCTGCCAGCACAGCCCAGGACAACGCCACAAACCCCCCTGACCAGAAGCGGCCGAAAGGCAAGAACCCGCCACGCTTTCGGCTGCCGACACCAGAAAACCAGCGCCCTATCGGCGCTACGCCGATCGGCACCGGCGTTCCAGATGCCGGGATGGCACCCGAGATGCCTTTCGTGACCCTCGAACGCAACGAGACCCCAGGATCGTCTGACAGGCGCACGGCAGGCTTCCCGAACTACACCACAACGCAGACGCAGGCTGGAGCTGCCCTGCCCGGCACACGCTGGCATCGCACGGTAAAGGTCCCCGGGCCCTTCACCCGCGCCAAGGGCACGGTTCCTGGACGGCCCTTGCCCTTAGCAGAGCTAAACCCCCCGTCCCTGCGATTCCCAGGCCCTTCCCAGCCCTCGCGCCTCCACTTAGCTTTCAGAGGGCCGAGGGACCGAACCCATCTTCAGCAGAGGAAAACGCCACGTGTGCCAACGGGCGTCTTCCCGCGTCGCCGGGTTCCTCTTCAGCGCCTGCAGGAACACGAGAAAGCACACGCTCGCTAAGCCGCGCCGGCACACGGCGTCGCGGGGCAAACGCCGACCCCTTCCGCAACACCCACCTCCTGCTGAGTTCCAGGGCGGTCCGGTCAGCGTGTCGTGGCGCGGGCGCGGTCACAAACCCTCATCGCTTGTGACACCTAAGACGGCGAGAAACAAAGAACTGTAGCTCTTTGAACGAAACCCTGGCCCCACGCTCCTCCTCGCCCCTACCACGGCTCCGTGCTCACCTTGCCAGAGGAGCTGCGCTGCCGATACCCAGCTTTCCACTTTGCTTCACGCCTAGAAAAGAGAGAAACGACCAAACTTAGCTAGAGCCACACAGCACAGCTTCCTGCTCCCACCACGCACAGACCCACTTGCTTCCGGCGCTCGGCTCGCCTCCTCCGTCGCTCTTTCATGCCAAGTTGTCCCTCTGCATCTGAAATCAAGGTATTCAACAAGTTACCCAGGAGCTCATCAACAGCTTGACCATTCCACAGGTCTGCTTTCTATTCAGGAATCCCACAACAAGGTCTAATTGAGTCCCAAAGACCACTGGGGTCGGACTGTCCGCTCCCCTGCCCACGGCTACTCCATCCCAGGTGACCGCACAACCTCTGCCTACGCAGGATAACATGTCCACAAATCAGTGGTGGACTCCTAAACTCAGTCCGCCCGCTCCTAACTCTACACCTCCGGGCAGAGCAGCTCCGAGCCAAACGCGCACGTGCTTAGACAGATGCTCCACACAACATTATAGACGACCCGACAGCAATAACACCAAAAAAGCTCCACAACAAAAATGACTCCGAACCAGAGACGGCAACAGCAAAAATAACCTGCGGGGAGGCAGGGGTGAGGCGAGGAGCCTCTACTGCAACCCCAGAAAAAAAAGGAGCCGAACGTCACGGCCCCTTATGAGACGGCAGCTCTGGCGCAAACACGCAGAGATGGCGCAAATACGAGCAGCTGCTACAAGACCTAAAACCTTCAAGATGGTGGGAATAAAGTGCCAGTCCCTTAGACTGGATGGGTAGAGAGCACAGCTGCCAGCACAGCCCAGGACAACGCCACAAACACCCCTGACCAGAAGCGGCCGAAAGGCAAGAACCCGCCACGCTTTCGGCTGCCGACACCAGAAAACCAGCGCCCTATCGGCGCTACGCCGATCGGCACCGGCGTTCCAGATGCCAGGATGGCACCCGAGATGCCTTTCGTGACCCTCGAACGCAACGAGACCCCAGGATCGTCTGACAGGCGCAAGGCAGGCTTCCCGAACTACACCACAACGCAGACGCAGGCTGGAACTGCCCTGCCCGGCACACGCTGGCATCGCACGGTAAAGGTACCCGGGCCCTTCACCCGCGCCAAGGGCACGGTTCCTGGACGGCCCTTGCCCTTAGCAGAGCTAAACCCCCCGTCCCTGCGATTCCAGGCCCTTCCCAGCCCTCGCGCCTCCACTTAGCTTTCAGAGGGCCGAGGGACCGAACCCATCTTCAGCAGAGGAAAACGCCACGTGTGCCAACGGGCGTCTTCCCGCGTCGCCGGGTTCCTCTTCAGCGCCTGCAGGAACACGAGAAAGCACACGCTCGCTAAGCCGCGCTGGCACACGGCGCCGCGGGGCAAACGCCGACCCCTTCCGCAACACCCACCTCCTGCTGAGTTCCAGGGCGGTCCGGTCAGCGTGTCGTGGTGCGGGCGCGGTCACAAACCCTCATCGCTTGTGACGCCTAAGACGGCGAGAAACAAAGAACTGTAGCTCTTTGAACGAAACCCTGGCCCCACGCTCCTCCTCGCCCCTACCACGGCTCCGTGCTCACCTTGCCAGAGGAGCTGCGCTGCCGATACCCAGCTTTCCACTTTGCCTCACGCCTAGAAAAGAGAGAAACGACCAAACTTAGCTAGAGCCACACAGCACAGCTTCCTGCTCCCACCACGCACAGACCCACTTGCTTCCGGCGCTCGGCTCGCCTCCTCCGGCGCTCTTTCGTGCCAAGTTGTCCCTCTGCATCTGAAATCAAGGTATTCAACAAGTTACCCAGGAGCTCATCAACAGCTTGACCATTCCACGGGTCTGCTTTCTATTCAGGAATCCCACAACAAGGTCTAATTGAGTCCCAAAGACCACTGGGGAACGGACTGTCCGCTTCCCTGCCCACGGCTACTCCATCCCAGATGACCGCACAACCTCTGCCTATGCAGGATAACATGTCCACAGATCAATCGTGGACTCCTAAACTCAGTCCGCCCGCTCCTAACTCTACACCTCCGGGCAGAGCAGCTCCGAGCCAAACGCGCACGTGCTTAGACAGATGCTCCACACAACATTATAGACGACCCGACAGCAATAACACCAAAAATGCTCCACAACAAAAATGACTCCGAACCAGAGACGGCAACAGCAAAAATAACCTGCGGGGAGGCAGGGGTGAGGCGAGGAGCCTCTACTGCAACCCCAGAAAAAAAAGGAGCCGAACGTCACGGCCCCTTATGAGACGGCAGCTCTGGCGCAAACACGCAGAGACGGCGCAAATACGAGCAGCTGCTACAAGACCTAAAACCTTCAAGATGCTGGGAATAAAGTGCCAGTCCCTTAGACTGGATGGGTAGAGAGCACAGCTGCCGGCACAGCCCAGGACAACGCCACAAACACCCCTGACCAGAAGCGGCCGAAAGGCAAGAACCCGCCACGCTTTCGGCTGCCGACACCAGAAAACCAGCGCCCAATCGGCGCTACGCCGATCGGCACCGGCGTTCCAGATGCCGGGGTGGCACCCGAGATGCCTTTCGTGCCCCTCGAACGCAACGAGACCCCAGGATCGTCTGACAGGCGCAAGGCAGGCTTCCCGAACTACACCACAACGCAGACGCAGGCTGGAGCTGCCCTGCCCGGCACACGCTGGCATCGCACGGTAAAGGTCCCCGGGCCCTTCACCCGCGCCAAGGGCACGGTTCCTGGACGGCCCTTGCCCTTAGCAGAGCTAAACCCCCCGTCCCTGCGATTCCAGGCCCTTCCCAGCCCTCGCGCCTCCACTTAGCTTTCAGAGGGCCGAGGGACCGAACCCATCTTCAGCAGAGGAAAACGCCACGTGTGCCAACGGGCGTCTTCCCGCGTCGCCGGGTTCCTCTTCAGCGCCTGCAGAAACACGAGAAAGCACACGCTCGCTAAGCCGCGCTGGCACACGGCGTCGCGGGGCAAACGCCGACCCCTTCCGCAACACCCACCTCCTGCTGAGTTCCAGGGCGGTCCGGTCAGCGTGTCGTGGCGCGGGCGCGGTCACAAACCCTCATCGCTTGTGACGCCTAAGACGGCGAGAAACAAAGAACTGTAGCTCTTTGAACGAAACCCTGGCCCCACGCTCCTCCTCGCCCCTACCACGGCTCCGTGCTCACCTTGCCAGAGGAGCTGCGCTGCCGATACCCAGCTTTCCACTTTGCTTCACGCCTAGAAAAGAGAGAAACGACCAAACTTAGCTAGAGCCACACAGCACAGCTTCCTGCTCCCACCACGCACAGACCCACTTGCTTCCGGCGCTCGGCTCGCCTCCTCCGTCGCTCTTTCGTGCCAAGTTGTCCCTCTGCATCTGAAATCAAGGTATTCAACAAGTTACCCAGGAGCTCATCAACAGCTTGACCATTCCACAGGTCTGCTTTCTATTCAGGAATCCCACAACAAGGTCTAATTGAGTCCCAAAGACCACTGGGGAACGGACTGTCCGCTCCCCTGCCCACGGCTACTCCGTCCCAGATGACCGCACAACCTCTGCCTACGCAGGATAACATGTCCACAGATCAATCGTGGACTCCTAAACTCAGTCCGCCCGCTCCTAACTCTACACCTCCGGGCAGAGCAGCTCCGAGCCAAACGCGCACGTGCTTAGACAGATGCTCCACACAACTTTATAGACGACCCGATAGCAATAACACCAAAAATGCTCCACAACAAAAGTGACTACGAACCAGAGACGGCAACAGCAAAAATAACCTGCGGGGAGGCAGGGGTGAGGCGAGGAGCCTCTACTGCAACCCCAGAAAAAAAAGGAGCCGAACGTCACGGCCCCTTATGAGACGGCAGCTCTGGCGCAAACACGCAGAGACGGCGCAAATACGAGCAGCTGCTACAAGACCTAAAACCTTCAAGATGCTGGGAATAAAGTGCCAGTCCCTTAGACTGGATGGGTAGAGAGCACAGCTGCCGGCACAGCCCAGGACAACGCCACAAACACCCCTGACCAGAAGCGGCCGAAAGGCAAGAACCCGCCACGCTTTCGGCTGCCGACACCAGAAAACCAGCGCCCAATCGGCGCTACGCCGATCGGCACCGGCGTTCCAGATGCCGGGGTGGCACCCGAGATGCCTTTCGTGCCCCTCGAACGCAACGAGACCCCAGGATCGTCTGACAGGCGCAAGGCAGGCTTCCCGAACTACACCACAACGCAGACGCAGGCTGGAGCTGCCCTGCCCGGCACACGCTGGCATCGCACGGTAAAGGTCCCCGGGCCCTTCACCCGCGCCAAGGGCACGGTTCCTGGACGGCCCTTGCCCTTAGCAGAGCTAAACCCCCCGTCCCTGCGATTCCAGGCCCTTCCCAGCCCTCGCGCCTCCACTTAGCTTTCAGAGGGCCGAGGGACCGAACCCATCTTCAGCAGAGGAAAACGCCACGTGTGCCAACGGGCGTCTTCCCGCGTCGCCGGGTTCCTCTTCAGCGCCTGCAGAAACACGAGAAAGCACACGCTCGCTAAGCCGCGCTGGCACACGGCGTCGCGGGGCAAACGCCGACCCCTTCCGCAACACCCACCTCCTGCTGAGTTCCAGGGCGGTCCGGTCAGCGTGTCGTGG
The DNA here is from genome assembly GCF_036013475.1 of Columba livia. Taxonomy (NCBI): domain Eukaryota; kingdom Metazoa; phylum Chordata; class Aves; order Columbiformes; family Columbidae; genus Columba; species Columba livia. Next base: position 24,050 of record NW_027043704.1, read on the forward strand.
CGCGGGCGCGGTCACAAACCCTCATCGCTTGTGACGCCTAAGACGGCGAGAAACAAAGAACTGTAGCTCTTTGAACGAAACCCTGGCCCCACGCTCCTCCTCGCCCCTACCACGGCTCCGTGCTCACCTTGCCAGAGGAGCTGCGCTGCCGATACCCAGCTTTCCACTTTGCTTCACGCCTAGAAAAGAGAGAAACGACCAAACTTAGCTAGAGCCACACAGCACAGCTTCCTGCTCCCACCACGCACAGACCCACTTGCTTCCGGCGCTCGGCTCGCCTCCTCCGTCGCTCTTTCGTGCCAAGTTGTCCCTCTGCATCTGAAATCAAGGTATTCAACAAGTTACCCAGGAGCTCATCAACAGCTTGACCATTCCACAGGTCTGCTTTCTATTCAGGAATCCCACAACAAGGTCTAATTGAGTCCCAAAGACCACTGGGGAACGGACTGTCCGCTCCCCTGCCCACGGCTACTCCGTCCCAGATGACCGCACAACCTCTGCCTACGCAGGATAACATGTCCACAGATCAATCGTGGACTCCTAAACTCAGTCCGCCCGCTCCTAACTCTACACCTCCGGGCAGAGCAGCTCCGAGCCAAACGCGCACGTGCTTAGACAGATGCTCCACACAACTTTATAGACGACCCGATAGCAATAACACCAAAAATGCTCCACAACAAAAGTGACTACGAACCAGAGACGGCAACAGCAAAAATAACCTGCGGGGAGGCAGGGGTGAGGCGAGGAGCCTCTACTGCAACCCCAGAAAAAAAAGGAGCCGAACGTCACGGCCCCTTATGAGACGGCAGCTCTGGCGCAAACACGCAGAGACGGCGCAAATACGAGCAGCTGCTACAAGACCTAAAACCTTCAAGATGCTGGGAATAAAGTGCCAGTCCCTTAGACTGGATGGGTAGAGAGCACAGCTGCCGGCACAGCCCAGGACAACGCCACAAACACCCCTGACCAGAAGCGGCCGAAAGGCAAGAACCCGCCACGCTTTCGGCTGCCGACACCAGAAAACCAGCGCCCAATCGGCGCTACGCCGATCGGCACCGGCGTTCCAGATGCCGGGATGGCACCCGAGATGCCTTTCGTGCCCCTCGAACGCAACGAGACCCCAGGATCGTCTGACAGGCGCAAGGCAGGCTTCCCGAACTACACCACAACGCAGACGCAGGCTGGAGCTGCCCTGCCCGGCACACGCTGGCATGGCACGGTAAACCTCCCCGGGCCCTTCACCCGCGCCAACGGCACGGTTCCTGGACGGCCCTTGCCCTTAGCAGAGCTAAACCCCCCGTCCCTGCGATTCCCAGCCCCTTCCCAGCCCTCGCGCCTCCACTTAGCTTTCAGAGGGCCGAGGGACCGAACCCATCTTCAGCAGAGGAAAACGCCACGTGTGCCAACGGGCGTCTTCCCGCGTCGCCGGGTTCCTCTTCAGCGCCTGCAGAAACACAAGAAAGCACACGCTCGATAAGCCGCGCTGGCACACGGCGCCGCGGGGCAAACGCCGACCCCTTCCGCAACACCCACCTCCTGCTGAGTTCCAGGGCGGTCCGGTCAGCGTGTCGTGGCGCGGGCGCGGTCACAAACCCTCATCGCTTGTGACGCCTAAGACGGCGAGAAACAAAGAACTGTAGCTCTTTGAACGAAACCCTGGCCCCACGCTCCTCCTCGCCCCTACCACGGCTCCGTGCTCACCTTGCCAGAGGAGCTGCGCTGCCGATACCCAGCTTTCCACTTTGCCTCAAGCCTAGAAAAGAGAGAAACGACCAAACTTAGCTAGAGCCACACAGCACAGCTTCCTGCTCCCACCACGCACAGACCCACTTGCTTCCGGCGCTCGGCTCGCCTCCTCCGTCGCTCTTTCGTGCCAAGTTGTCCCTCTGCATCTGAAATCAAGGTATTCAACAAGTTACCCAGGAGCTCATCAACAGCTTGACCATTCCACGGGTCTGCTTTCTATTCAGGAATCCCACAACAAGGTCTAATTGAGTCCCAAAGACCACTGGGGAACGGACTGTCCGCTCCCCTGCCCACGGCTACTCCATCCCAGATGACCGCACAACCTCTGCCTACGCAGGATAACATGTCCACAGATCAGTCGTGGACTCCTAAACTCAGTCCGCCCGCTCCTAACTCTACACCTCCGGGCAGAGCAGCTCCGAGCCAAACGCGCACGTGCTTAGACAGATGCTCCACACAACATTATAGACGACCCGACAGCAATAACACCAAAAATGCTCCACAACAAAAATGACTCCGAACCAGAGACGGCAACAGCAAAAATAACCTGCGGGGAGGCAGGGGTGAGGCGAGGAGCCTCTACTGCAACCCCAGAAAAAAAAGGAGCCGAACGTCACGGCCCCTTATGAGACGGCAGCTCTGGCGCAAACACGCAGAGACGGCGCAAATACGAGCAGCTGCTACAAGACCTAAAACCTTCAAGATGCTGGGAATAAAGTGCCAGTCCCTCAGACTGGATGGGTAGAGAGCACAGCTGCCGGCACAGCCCAGGACAACGCCACAAACACCCCTGACCAGAAGCGGCCGAAAGGCAAGAACCCGCCACGCTTTCGGCTGCCGACACCAGAAAACCAGCGCCCAATCGGCGCTACGCCGATCGGCACCGGCGTTCCAGATGCCGGGATGGCACCCGAGATGCCTTTCGTGCCCCTCGAACGCAACGAGACCCCAGGATTGTCTGACAGGCGCAAGGCAGGCTTCCCGAACTACACCACAACGCAGACGCAGGTTGGAGCTGCCCTGCCCGGCACACGCTGGCATCGCACGGTAAAGGTCCCCGGGCACTTCACCCGCGCCAAGGGCACGGTTCCTGGACGGCCCTTGCCCTTAGCAGAGCTAAACCCCCCGTCCCTGCGATTCCCAGCCCCTTCCCAGCCCTCGCGCCTCCACTTAGCTTTCAGAGGGCCGAGGGACCGAACCCATCTTCAGCAGAGGAAAACGCCACGTGTGCCAACGGGCGTCTTCCCGCGTCGCCGGGTTCCTCTTCAGCGCCTGCAGAAACACGAGAAAGCACACGCTCGCTAAGCCGCGTTGGCACACGGCGCCGCGGGGCAAACGCCGACCCCTTCCGCAACACCCACCTCCTGCTGAGTTCCAGGGCGGTCCGGTCAGCGTGTCGTGGCGCGGGCGCGGTCACAAACCCTCATCGCTTGTGACGCCTAAGACGGCGAGAAACAAAGAACTGTAGCTCTTTGAACGAAACCCTGGCCCCACGCTCCTCCTCGCCCCTACCACGGCTCCGTGCTCACCTTGCCAGAGGAGCTGCGCTGCCGATACCCAGCTTTCCACTTTGCCTCACGCCTAGAAAATAGAGAAACGACCAAACTTAGCTAGAGCCACACAGCACAGCTTCCTGCTCCCACCACGCACAGACCCACTTGCTTCCGGCGCTCGGCTCGCCTCCTCCGTCGCTCTTTCGTGCCAAGTTGTCCCTCTGCATCTGAAATCAAGGTATTCAACAAGTTACCCAGGAGCTCATCAACAGCTTGACCATTCCACGGGTCTGCTTTCTATTCAGGAATCCCACAACAAGGTCTAATTGAGTCCCAAAGACCACTGGGGAACGGACTGTCCGCATCCCTGCCCACGGCTACTCCATCCCAGATGACCGCACAACCTCTGCCTACGCAGGATAACATGTCCACAGATCAATCGTGGACTCCTAAACTCAGTCCGCCCGCTCCTAACTCTACACCTCCGGGCAGAGCAGCTCCGAGCCAAACGCGCACGTGCTTAGACAGATGCTCCACACAACATTATAGACGACCCGACAGCAATAACACCAAAAATGCTCCACAACAAAAATGACTCCGAACCAGAGACGGCAACAGCAAAAATAACCTGCGGGGAGGCAGGGGTGAGGCGAGGAGCCTCTACTGCAACCCCAGAAAAAAAGGGAGCCGAACGTCACGGCCCCTTATGAGACGGCAGCTCTGGCGCAAACACGCAGAGACGGCGCAAATACGAGCAGCTGCTACAAGACCTAAAACCTTCAAGATGCTGGGAATAAAGTGCCAGTCCCTTAGACTGGATGGGTAGAGAGCACAGCTGCCGGCACAGCCCAGGACAACGCCACAAACACCCCTGACCAGAAGCGGCCGAAAGGCAAGAGCCCGCCACGCTTTCGGCTGCCGACACCAGAAAACCAGCGCCCAATCGGCGCTACGCCGATCGGCACCGGCGTTCCAGATGCCGGGATGGCACCCGAGATGCCTTTCGTGCCCCTCGAATGCAACGAGACCCCAGGATCGTCTGACAGGCGCAAGGCAGGCTTCCCGAACTACACCACAACGCAGACGCAGGCTGGAGCTGCCCTGCCCGGCACACGCTGGCATCGCACGGTAAAGGTCCCCGGGCCCTTCACCCGCGCCAAGGGCACTGTTCCTGGACGGCCCTTGCCCTTAGCAGAGCTAAACCCCCCGTCCCTGCGATTCCCAGCCCCTTCCCAGCCCTCGCGCCTCCACTTAGCTTTCAGAGGGCCGAGGGACCGAACCCATCTTCAGCAGAGGAAAACGCCACGTGTGCCAACGGGCGTCTTCCCGCGTCGCCGGGTTCCTCTTCAGCGCCTGCAGAAACACAAGAAAGCACACGCTCGATAAGCCGCGCTGGCACACGGCGCCGCGGGGCAAACGCCGACCCCTTCCGCAACACCCACCTCCTGCTGAGTTCCAGGGCGGTCCGGTCAGCGTGTCGTGGCGCGGGCGCGGTCACAAACCCTCATCGCTTGTGACGCCTAAGACGGCGAGAAACAAAGAACTGTAGCTCTTTGAACGAAACCCTGGCCCCACGCTCCTCCTCGCCCCTACCACGGCTCCGTGCTCACCTTGCCAGAGGAGCTGCGCTGCCGATACCCAGCTTTCCACTTTGCCTCAAGCCTAGAAAAGAGAGAAACGACCAAACTTAGCTAGAGCCACACAGCACAGCTTCCTGCTCCCACCACGCACAGACCCACTTGCTTCCGGCGCTCGGCTCGCCTCCTCCGTCGCTCTTTCGTGCCAAGTTGTCCCTCTGCATCTGAAATCAAGGTATTCAACAAGTTACCCAGGAGCTCATCAACAGCTTGACCATTCCACGGGTCTGCTTTCTATTCAGGAATCCCACAACAAGGTCTAATTGAGTCCCAAAGACCACTGGGGAACGGACTGTCCGCTCCCCTGCCCACGGCTACTCCATCCCAGATGACCGCACAACCTCTGCCTACGCAGGATAACATGTCCACAGATCAGTCGTGGACTCCTAAACTCAGTCCGCCCGCTCCTAACTCTACACCTCCGGGCAGAGCAGCTCCGAGCCAAACGCGCACGTGCTTAGACAGATGCTCCACACAACATTATAGACGACCCGACAGCAATAACACCAAAAATGCTCCACAACAAAAATGACTCCGAACCAGAGACGGCAACAGCAAAAATAACCTGCGGGGAGGCAGGGGTGAGGCGAGGAGCCTCTACTGCAACCCCAGAAAAAAAAGGAGCCGAACGTCACGGCCCCTTATGAGACGGCAGCTCTGGCGCAAACACGCAGAGACGGCGCAAATACGAGCAGCTGCTACAAGACCTAAAACCTTCAAGATGCTGGGAATAAAGTGCCAGTCCCTCAGACTGGATGGGTAGAGAGCACAGCTGCCGGCACAGCCCAGGACAACGCCACAAACACCCCTGACCAGAAGCGGCCGAAAGGCAAGAACCCGCCACGCTTTCGGCTGCCGACACCAGAAAACCAGCGCCCAATCGGCGCTACGCCGATCGGCACCGGCGTTCCAGATGCCGGGATGGCACCCGAGATGCCTTTCGTGCCCCTCGAACGCAACGAGACCCCAGGATTGTCTGACAGGCGCAAGGCAGGCTTTCCGAACTACACCACAACGCAGACGCAGGTTGGAGCTGCCCTGCCCGGCACACGCTGGCATCGCACGGTAAAGGTCCCCGGGCACTTCACCCGCGCCAAGGGCACGGTTCCTGGACGGCCCTTGCCCTTAGCAGAGCTAAACCCCCCGTCCCTGCGATTCCCAGCCCCTTCCCAGCCCTCGCGCCTCCACTTAGCTTTCAGAGGGCCGAGGGACCGAACCCATCTTCAGCAGAGGAAAACGCCACGTGTGCCAACGGGCGTCTTCCCGCGTCGCCGGGTTCCTCTTCAGCGCCTGCAGAAACACGAGAAAGCACACGCTCGCTAAGCCGCGCTGGCACACGGCGCCGCGGGGCAAACGCCGACCCCTTCCGCAACACCCACCTCCTGCTGAGTTCCAGGGCGGTCCGGTCAGCGTGTCGTGGCGCGGGCGCGGTCACAAACCCTCATCGCTTGTGACGCCTAAGACGGCGAGAAACAAAGAACTGTAGCTCTTTGAACGAAACCCTGGCCCCACGCTCCTCCTCGCCCCTACCACGGCTCCGTGCTCACCTTGCCAGAGGAGCTGCGCTGCCGATACCCAGCTTTCCACTTTGCCTCACGCCTAGAAAATAGAGAAACGACCAAACTTAGCTAGAGCCACACAGCACAGCTTCCTGCTCCCACCACGCACAGACCCACTTGCTTCCGGCGCTCGGCTCGCCTCCTCCGTCGCTCTTTCGTGCCAAGTTGTCCCTCTGCATCTGAAATCAAGGTATTCAACAAGTTACCCAGGAGCTCATCAACAGCTTGACCATTCCACGGGTCTGCTTTCTATTCAGGAATCCCACAACAAGGTCTAATTGAGTCCCAAAGACCACTGGGGAACGGACTGTCCGCATCCCTGCCCACGGCTACTCCATCCCAGATGACCGCACAACCTCTGCCTACGCAGGATAACATGTCCACAGATCAATCGTGGACTCCTAAACTCAGTCCGCCCGCTCCTAACTCTACACCTCCGGGCAGAGCAGCTCCGAGCCAAACGCGCACGTGCTTAGACAGATGCTCCACACAACATTATAGACGACCCGACAGCAATAACACCAAAAATGCTCCACAACAAAAATGACTCCGAACCAGAGACGGCAACAGCAAAAATAACCTGCGGGGAGGCAGGGGTGAGGCGAGGAGCCTCTACTGCAACCCCAGAAAAAAAGGGAGCCGAACGTCACGGCCCCTTATGAGACGGCAGCTCTGGCGCAAACACGCAGAGACGGCGCAAATACGAGCAGCTGCTACAAGACCTAAAACCTTCAAGATGCTGGGAATAAAGTGCCAGTCCCTTAGACTGGATGGGTAGAGAGCACAGCTGCCGGCACAGCCCAGGACAACGCCACAAACACCCCTGACCAGAAGCGGCCGAAAGGCAAGAGCCCGCCACGCTTTCGGCTGCCGACACCAGAAAACCAGCGCCCAATCGGCGCTACGCCGATCGGCACCGGCGTTCCAGATGCCGGGATGGCACCCGAGATGCCTTTCGTGCCCCTCGAATGCAACGAGACCCCAGGATCGTCTGACAGGCGCAAGGCAGGCTTCCCGAACTACACCACAACGCAGACGCAGGCTGGAGCTGCCCTGCCCGGCACACGCTGGCATCGCACGGTAAAGGTCCCCGGGCCCTTCACCCGCGCCAAGGGCACTGTTCCTGGACGGCCCTTGCCCTTAGCAGAGCTAAACCCCCCGTCCCTGCGATTCCCAGCCCCTTCCCAGCCCTCGCGCCTCCACTTAGCTTTCAGAGGGCCGAGGGACCGAACCCATCTTCAGCAGAGGAAAACGCCACGTGTGCCAACGGGCGTCTTCCCGCGTCGCCGGGTTCCTCTTCAGCGCCTGCAGAAACACAAGAAAGCACACGCTCGATAAGCCGCGCTGGCACACGGCGCCGCGGGGCAAACGCCGACCCCTTCCGCAACACCCACCTCCTGCTGAGTTCCAGGGCGGTCCGGTCAGCGTGTCGTGGCGCGGGCGCGGTCACAAACCCTCATCGCTTGTGACGCCTAAGACGGCGAGAAACAAAGAACTGTAGCTCTTTGAACGAAACCCTGGCCCCACGCTCCTCCTCGCCCCTACCACGGCTCCGTGCTCACCTTGCCAGAGGAGCTGCGCTGCCGATACCCAGCTTTCCACTTTGCCTCACGCCTAGAAAATAGAGAAACGACCAAACTTAGCTAGAGCCACACAGCACAGCTTCCTGCTCCCACCACGCACAGACCCACTTGCTTCCGGCGCTCGGCTCGCCTCCTCCGTCGCTCTTTCGTGCCAAGTTGTCCCTCTGCATCGGAAATCAAGGTATTCAACAAGTTACCCAGGAGCTCATCAACAGCTTGACCATTCCACGGGTCTGCTTTCTATTCAGGAATCCCACAACAAGGTCTAATTGAGTCCCAAAGACCACTGGGGAACGGACTGTCCGCTTCCCTGCCCACAGCTACTCCGTCCCAGATGACCGCACAACCTCTGCCTACGCAGGATAACATGTCCACAGATCAGTCGTGGACTCCTAAACTCAGTCCGCCCGCTCCTAACTCTACACCTCCGGGCAGAGCAGCTCCGAGCCAAACGCGCACGTGCTTAGACAGATGCTCCACACAACATTATAGACGACCCGACAGCAATAACACCAAAAATGCTCCACAACAAAAATGACTCCGAACCAGAGACGGCAACAGCAAAAATAACCTGCGGGGAGGCAGGGGTGAGGCGAGGAGCCTCTACTGCAACCCCAGAAAAAATAGGAGCCGAACGTCACGGCCCCTTATGAGACGGCAGCTCTGGCGCAAACACGCAGAGACGGCGCAAATACGAGAAGCTGCTACAAGACCTAAAACCTTCAAGATGCTGGGAATAAAGTGCCAGTCCCTCAGACTGGATGGGTAGAGAGCACAGCTGCCGGCACAGCCCAGGACAACGCCACAAACACCCCTGACCAGAAGCGGCCGAAAGGCAAGAACCCGCCATGCTTTCGGCTGCCGACACCAGAAAACCAGCGCCCAATCGGCGCTACGCCGATCGGCACCGGCGTTCCAGATGCCGGGATGGCACCCGAGATGCCTTTCGTGCCCCTCGAACGCAACGAGACCCCAGGATCGTCTGACAGGCGCAAGGCAGGCTTCCCGAACTACACCACAACGCAGACGCAGGCTGGAGCTGCCCTGCCCGGCACACGCTGGCATCGCACGGTAAAGGTCCCCGGGCCCTTCACCCGCGCCAAGGGCACGGTTCCTGGACGGCCCTTGCCCTTAGCAGAGCTAAACCCCCCGTCCCTGCGATTCCCAGCCCCTTCCCAGCCCTCGCGCCTCCACTTAGCTTTCAGAGGGCCGAGGGACCGAACCCATCTTCAGCAGAGGAAAACGCCACGTGTGCCAACGGGCGTCTTCCCGCGTCGCCGGGTTCCTCTTCAGCGCCTGCAGAAACACAAGAAAGCACACGCTCGATAAGCCACGCTGGCACACGGCGCCGCGGGGCAAACGCCGACCCCTTCCGCAACACCCACCTCCTGCTGAGTTCCAGGGCGGTCCGGTCAGCGTGTCGTGGCGCGGGCGCGGTCACAAACCCTCATCGCTTGTGACGCCTAAGACGGCGAGAAACAAAGAACTGTAGCTCTTTGAACGAAATCCTGGCCCCACGCTCCTCCTCGCCCCTACCACGGCTCCGTGCTCACCTTGCCAGAGGAGCTGCGCTGCCGATACCCAGCTTTCCACTTTGCCTCAAGCCTAGAAAAGAGAGAAACGACCAAACTTAGCTAGAGCCACACAGCACAGCTTCCTGCTCCCACCACGCACAGACCCACTTGCTTCCGGCGCTCGGCTCGCCTCCTCCGACGCTCTTTCGTGCCAAGTTGTCCCTCTGCATCTGAAATCAAGGTATTCAACAAGTTACCCAGGAGCTCATCAACAGCTTGACCATTCCACAGGTCTGCTTTCTATTCAGGAATCCCACAACAAGGTCTAATTGAGTCCCAAAGACCACTGGGGAACGGACTGTCCGCTTCCCTGCCCACGGCTACTCCGTCCCAGATGACCGCACAACCTCTGCCTACGCAGGATAACATGTCCACAGATCAGTCGTGGACTCCTAAACTCAGTCCGCCCGCTCCTAACTCTACACCTCCGGGCAGAGCAGCTCCGAGCCAAACGCGCACGTGCTTAGACAGATGCTCCACACAACATTATAGACGACCCGACAGCAATAACACCAAAAATGCTCCACAACAAAAATGACTCCGAACCAGAGACGGCAACAGCAAAAATAACCTGCGGGGAGGCAGGGGTGAGGCGAGGAGCCTCTACTGCAACCCCAGAAAAAAAAGGAGCCGAACGTCACGGCCCCTTATGAGACGGCAGCTCTGGCGCAAACACGCAGAGACGGCGCAAATACGAGAAGCTGCTACAAGACCTAAAACCTTCAAGGTGCTGGGAATAAAGTGCCAGTCCCTCAGACTGGATGGGTAGAGAGCACAGCTGCCGGCACAGCCCAGGACAACGCCACAAACACCCCTGACCAGAAGCGGCCGAAAGGCAAGAACCCGCCACGCTTTCGGCTGCCGACACCAGAAAACCAGCGCCCAATCGGCGCTACGCCGATCGGCACCGGCGTTCCAGATGCCGGGATGGCACCCGAGATGCCTTTCGTGCCCCTCGAACGCAACGAGACCCCAGGATCGTCTGACAGGCGCAAGGCAGGCTTTCCGAACTACACTACAACGCAGACGCAGGCTGGAGCTGCCCTGCCCGGCACACGCTGGCATCGCACGGTAAAGGTCCCCGGGCCCTTCACCCGCGCCAAGGGCACGGTTCCTGGACGGCCCTTGCCCTTAGCAGAGCTAAACCCCCCGTCCCTGCGATTCCCAGCCCCTTCCCAGCCCTCGCGCCTCCACTTAGCTTTCAGAGGGCCGAGGGACCGAACCCATCTTCAGCAGAGGAAAACGCCACGTGTGCCAACAGGCGTCTTCCTGCGTCGCCGGGTTCCTCTTCAGCGCCTGCAGAAACACAAGAAAGCACACGCTCGATAAGCCGCGCTGGCACACGGCGCCGCGGGGCACACGCCGACCCCTTCCGCAACACCCACCTCCTGCTGAGTTCCAGGGCGGTCCGGTCAGCGTGTCGTGGCGCGGGCGCGGTCACAAACCCTCATCGCTTGTGACGCCTAAGACGGCGAGAAACAAAGAACTGTAGCTCTTTGAACGAAACCCTGGCCCCACGCTCCTCCTCGCCCCTACCACGGCTCCGTGCTCACCTTGCCAGAGGAGCTGCGCTGCCGATACCCAGCTTTCCACTTTGCCTCACGCCTAGAAAATAGAGAAACGACCAAACTTAGCTAGAGCCACACAGCACAGCTTCCTGCTCCCACCACGCACAGACCCACTTGCTTCCGGCGCTCGGCTCGCCTCCTCCGTCGCTCTTTCGTGCCAAGTTGTCCCTCTGCATCTGAAATCAAGGTATTCAACAAGTTACCCAGGAGCTCATCAACAGCTTGACCATTCCACGGGTCTGCTTTCTATTCAGGAATCCCACAACAAGGTCTAATTGAGTCCCAAAGACCACTGGGGAACGGACTGTCCGCATCCCTGCCCACGGCTACTCCATCCCAGATGACCGCACAACCTCTGCCTACGCAGGATAACATGTCCACAGATCAATCGTGGACTCCTAAACTCAGTCCGCCCGCTCCTAACTCTACACCTCCGGGCAGAGCAGCTCCGAGCCAAACGCGCACGTGCTTAGACAGATGCTCCACACAACATTATAGACGACCCGACAGCAATAACACCAAAAATGCTCCACAACAAAAATGACTCCGAACCAGAGACGGCAACAGCAAAAATAACCTGCGGGGAGGCAGGGGTGAGGCGAGGAGCCTCTACTGCAACCCCAGAAAAAAAGGGAGCCGAACGTCACGGCCCCTTATGAGACGGCAGCTCTGGCGCAAACACGCAGAGACGGCGCAAATACGAGCAGCTGCTACAAGACCTAAAACCTTCAAGATGCTGGGAATAAAGTGCCAGTCCCTTAGACTGGATGGGTAGAGAGCACAGCTGCCGGCACAGCCCAGGACAACGCCACAAACACCCCTGACCAGAAGCGGCCGAAAGGCAAGAGCCCGCCACGCTTTCGGCTGCCGACACCAGAAAACCAGCGCCCAATCGGCGCTACGCCGATCGGCACCGGCGTTCCAGATGCCGGGATGGCACCCGAGATGCCTTTCGTGCCCCTCGAATGCAACGAGACCCCAGGATCGTCTGACAGGCGCAAGGCAGGCTTCCCGAACTACACCACAACGCAGACGCAGGCTGGAGCTGCCCTGCCCGGCACACGCTGGCATCGCACGGTAAAGGTCCCCGGGCACTTCACCCGCGCCAAGGGCACTGTTCCTGGACGGCCCTTGCCCTTAGCAGAGCTAAACCCCCCGTCCCTGCGATTCCCAGCCCCTTCCCAGCCCTCGCGCCTCCACTTAGCTTTCAGAGGGCCGAGGGACCGAACCCATCTTCAGCAGAGGAAAACGCCACGTGTGCCAACGGGCGTCTTCCCGCGTCGCCGGGTTCCTCTTCAGCGCCTGCAGAAACACAAGAAAGCACACGCTCGATAAGCCGCGCTGGCACACGGCGCCGCGGGGCAAACGCCGACCCCTTCCGCAACACCCACCTCCTGCTGAGTTCCAGGGCGGTCCGGTCAGCGTGTCGTGGCGCGGGCGCGGTCACAAACCCTCATCGCTTGTGACGCCTAAGACGGCGAGAAACAAAGAACTGTAGCTCTTTGAACGAAACCCTGGCCCCACGCTCCTCCTCGCCCCTACCACGGCTCCGTGCTCACCTTGCCAGAGGAGCTGCGCTGCCGATACCCAGCTTTCCACTTTGCCTCACGCCTAGAAAATAGAGAAACGACCAAACTTAGCTAGAGCCACACAGCACAGCTTCCTGCTCCCACCACGCACAGACCCACTTGCTTCCGGCGCTCGGCTCGCCTCCTCCGTCGCTCTTTCGTGCCAAGTTGTCCCTCTGCATCGGAAATCAAGGTATTCAACAAGTTACCCAGGAGCTCATCAACAGCTTGACCATTCCACGGGTCTGCTTTCTATTCAGGAATCCCACAACAAGGTCTAATTGAGTCCCAAAGACCACTGGGGAACGGACTGTCCGCTTCCCTGCCCACAGCTACTCCGTCCCAGATGACCGCACAACCTCTGCCTACGCAGGATAACATGTCCACAGATCAGTCGTGGACTCCTAAACTCAGTCCGCCCGCTCCTAACTCTACACCTCCGGGCAGAGCAGCTCCGAGCCAAACGCGCACGTGCTTAGACAGATGCTCCACACAACATTATAGACGACCCGACAGCAATAACACCAAAAATGCTCCACAACAAAAATGACTCCGAACCAGAGACGGCAACAGCAAAAATAACCTGCGGGGAGGCAGGGGTGAGGCGAGGAGCCTCTACTGCAACCCCAGAAAAAAAAGGAGCCGAACGTCACGGCCCCTTATGAGACGGCAGCTCTGGCGCAAACACGCAGAGACGGCGCAAATACGAGAAGCTGCTACAAGACCTAAAACCTTCAAGGTGCTGGGAATAAAGTGCCAGTCCCTCAGACTGGATGGGTAGAGAGCACAGCTGCCGGCACAGCCCAGGACAACGCCACAAACACCCCTGACCAGAAGCGGCCGAAAGGCAAGAACCCGCCATGCTTTCGGCTGCCGACACCAGAAAACCAGCGCCCAATCGGCGCTACGCCGATCGGCACCGGCGTTCCAGATGCCGGGATGGCACCCGAGATGCCTTTCGTGCCCCTCGAACGCAACGAGACCCCAGGATCGTCTGACAGGCGCAAGGCAGGCTTCCCGAACTACACCACAACGCAGACGCAGGCTGGAGCTGCCCTGCCCGGCACACGCTGGCATCGCACGGTAAAGGTCCCCGGGCCCTTCACCCGCGCCAAGGGCACGGTTCCTGGACGGCCCTTGCCCTTAGCAGAGCTAAACCCCCCGTCCCTGCGATTCCCAGCCCCTTCCCAGCCCTCGCGCCTCCACTTAGCTTTCAGAGGGCCGAGGGACCGAACCCATCTTCAGCAGAGGAAAACGCCACGTGTGCCAACGGGCGTCTTCCCGCGTCGCCGGGTTCCTCTTCAGCGCCTGCAGAAACACAAGAAAGCACACGCTCGATAAGCCACGCTGGCACACGGCGCCGCGGGGCAAACGCCGACCCCTTCCGCAACACCCACCTCCTGCTGAGTTCCAGGGCGGTCCGGTCAGCGTGTCGTGGCGCGGGCGCGGTCACAAACCCTCATCGCTTGTGACGCCTAAGACGGCGAGAAACAAAGAACTGTAGCTCTTTGAACGAAATCCTGGCCCCACGCTCCTCCTCGCCCCTACCACGGCTCCGTGCTCACCTTGCCAGAGGAGCTGCGCTGCCGATACCCAGCTTTCCACTTTGCCTCAAGCCTAGAAAAGAGAGAAACGACCAAACTTAGCTAGAGCCACACAGCACAGCTTCCTGCTCCCACCACGCACAGACCCACTTGCTTCCGGCGCTCGGCTCGCCTCCTCCGACGCTCTTTCGTGCCAAGTTGTCCCTCTGCATCTGAAATCAAGGTATTCAACAAGTTACCCAGGAGCTCATCAACAGCTTGACCATTCCACAGGTCTGCTTTCTATTCAGGAATCCCACAACAAGGTCTAATTGAGTCCCAAAGACCACTGGGGAACGGACTGTCCGCTTCCCTGCCCACGGCTACTCCGTCCCAGATGACCGCACAACCTCTGCCTACGCAGGATAACATGTCCACAGATCAGTCGTGGACTCCTAAACTCAGTCCGCCCGCTCCTAACTCTACACCTCCGGGCAGAGCAGCTCCGAGCCAAACGCGCACGTGCTTAGACAGATGCTCCACACAACATTATAGACGACCCGACAGCAATAACACCAAAAATGCTCCACAACAAAAATGACTCCGAACCAGAGACGGCAACAGCAAAAATAACCTGCGGGGAGGCAGGGGTGAGGCGAGGAGCCTCTACTGCAACCCCAGAAAAAAAAGGAGCCGAACGTCACGGCCCCTTATGAGACGGCAGCTCTGGCGCAAACACGCAGAGACGGCGCAAATACGAGAAGCTGCTACAAGACCTAAAACCTTCAAGGTGCTGGGAATAAAGTGCCAGTCCCTCAGACTGGATGGGTAGAGAGCACAGCTGCCGGCACAGCCCAGGACAACGCCACAAACACCCCTGACCAGAAGCGGCCGAAAGGCAAGAACCCGCCACGCTTTCGGCTGCCGACACCAGAAAACCAGCGCCCAATCGGCGCTACGCCGATCGGCACCGGCGTTCCAGATGCCGGGATGGCACCCGAGATGCCTTTCGTGCCCCTCGAACGCAACGAGACCCCAGGATCGTCTGACAGGCGCAAGGCAGGCTTTCCGAACTACACTACAACGCAGACGCAGGCTGGAGCTGCCCTGCCCGGCACACGCTGGCATCGCACGGTAAAGGTCCCCGGGCCCTTCACCCGCGCCAAGGGCACGGTTCCTGGACGGCCCTTGCCCTTAGCAGAGCTAAACCCCCCGTCCCTGCGATTCCCAGCCCCTTCCCAGCCCTCGCGCCTCCACTTAGCTTTCAGAGGGCCGAGGGACCGAACCCATCTTCAGCAGAGGAAAACGCCACGTGTGCCAACAGGCATCTTCCTGCGTCGCCGGGTTCCTCTTCAGCGCCTGCAGAAACACGAGAAAGCACACGCTCGCTAAGCCGCGCTGGCACACGGCGCCGCGGGGCAAACGCCGACCCCTTCCGCAACACCCACCTCCTGCTGAGTTCCAGGGCGGTCCGGTCAGCGTGTCGTGGTGCGGGCGCGGTCACAAACCCTCATCGCTCGTGACGGCTAAGACAGCGAGAAGCAAATGAACTGCAGTGCTTGTTACAAACCAGAAAGTTGCCACTTTCCCCTTCATCACCCACAATACAAAAACACATACACAATAATGAGCACTCATAAGGGTTGTCCGTCGTAGTTCCCTAGCCATTGCTCTACTTGACGGAGTTCTGGGAGTTAGATTTGAATGATCTACCAGGGTTCACCGCATACTGCAAAGGTTCTGTGGACAACACACTGTTCTGTGGGTGATCAGGGAGGCCATGAGCCACCCTGTAGCTTGAAAGACACTCTGCGTTATAGTCCTGCTGCTTCCTTCAGAAATGCTAAAACTCCACCTACAGATACGAGATGCTCATCCTTACCCCTGGTAGATAACCTGAGCATCCTAGGAGGAGAGATTATATCATTAACTTGTTACACACCAATACAAACCAAGAATTAACACCCCATCTCCATTGCAATCAGGAATTTAGGGAAAATAACAAGTACCAGGAATTGATTCAATAAATGAAAAATAGTTACAAACATACTTTCAACTACATCTGCTATTGAAACTTTTCTGATCATGAAGGTCCTACCTCAAACAGACATCTCCACTTCTCCAAACACACCAGCCCATGTAGCTTGAACAGCTCAAAAGCTGCTGACTGCTAAAGGAGCAGCAGAGAACCAGCACCCAAGCAGCCCAGGAGCAGAATGAGCTTCCCTACCTAGGGACTGGGGCTCAAATACCCTGAGCCCCGCCCACCCCTTCCCACAATCCCCTGCGAAAGGGGAGGGGTCAATCACCCCAGGCCCCACCCACCACCCTTATCAAATCACCTGGACCCTCACTGGAAGTGACAGCACCTGCACTCCTGTTGGGCTCTGTCAGACACTGTTGGTTTTTGTGAAGCCCTGTGAGACCTCTTTGGGGTCTGTCAGGCTCTATCAGGTTTTGATGGGCTCTGTAGGGCTCTGTGGAGACCTTTTGGGGTCTGCTGAGCCCTGTCAAGATTTCTCAGGCTTTGTTGAGACCCCCAGGGCTCCGTCATACACATTGAGGCTCTATCAGGAACTGACAAGATTTGTCAGGCCCTGACGGGTCCTGTTGGGCTCTTCCAAGCTTTGTCAGGCTCTGTGAGGATCCGTCAAGCTCTCTCAGGCCCTGCCTGGCTCTGTTGGTCTTTCTTGAGCTTTGTCTGCCCCTGTCATGCCCTGTCGGGTACATGGCTCGGCAGCGGAGGGGAAGGAGTTGTAGGTCTGTAGGCCACACCCCCTGCAGGGAGCCCACCAATGGGGGTGGAAGTGGGGGTCAAGTGGGAGGAGCCCAGCTGGGAGGGTGGGGTGCTTGGAAAGGGGGTGGGCCTGGTTGGGGCACACCCCTTCGAGAAGGCACATTGGGGAGAGCTTGGGAGGGAGGTGGGGTTGGCAGTGGCCCCGCCCACATCTTCAGCCCCACCCTCAACCCTAAACCCCACCCCCAAATCCTTCACTGGAAATGGAATAAACCACATGCTTAAGGTTTTTTTACATTATTTAATTTTATTGGGTGAGAATTGGCCCCAAAACCAGGTTAAAAATCCCCCAACATGGCCCTGGGGGAGCAATGTCAGGATGGCAGCGGCACAGCACTGATCTTTTCCAAGATGGCCATCAGGGGTAAACAGAGCCACAGGCCCCACCACCCACCTTGGGCCCCACCCCAGAATGGCTGCCCTAGGCAGGCCCCGCCCACCTCAGCCCCACCCTTCCAGCACAGGCTTAGCAGCCATGACAGTCATGGCCCCGCCCACCAGCAGGGACACAGCAGCCGAGATGGCCACGCCCATCAGGGCAGCCATCTTCTTCCCATGGGCAGGGTGCAGGGCCACAGGGCCAGCCAATGGGAGCAGCCAATACAGCCGGAAGCTGCCGCCTGAGCACGGCGCAGACCTACAGCCCCTCCGGCAGTGCCAGCATGGCTGCCAGCCTTCCCACCCCCGCAAACCATCTTGGATTCCAAGCAGGGTGGAGCCCAGCAGCCATGCTGTCCTCATTTTGTTGTGCACAGGGCCCCATGCAGCATCGTAACCCAGGACATCTGGTGGGGTGAGGGGACCCAGGAATGTCGATCTATGGGCGGAATGCAGAAGCTGTGGGATGCTACATATCAATGGGGCAGAGTGCTGAAAGTATATGGTGCTGCAGAGCAGTGCTGTGGATGTATAGGGCAGACCAGATGTGTGGGGCACTGTGGGGTACTGCTGTGGGTCTATGGGGCAGGGTACAGGAGCTACAGTGTGCTATAGGGCAGAACTGCTGGCCTATGGGCTAGTGGGAAGAAGCTATGGTGTTTTCTGGGACAGTGTTGTTGATCTATAGGGCAGAGGAACTATGGGGTGCTGTAGGGTTACACTGTGGGTCTATAGGGCAGAGTGAACAAGATATGGGGTGCTGTGGGACAGCACTGTGTGTCTACAGGGCAGAGTGGAGATACAGGGTGCTGTGGAGCAGTGCTGTCCATTTATGTGGCAGAGTAAAAGCAGCTATGGGGTGCAGTGACTCTATAGGGCAGAGGGGCTATGAGCTGCTGTGGGTCACTGTGTGGGTCACTCACCTGTAAGGGGTTCACCCTCTTCAGGGGTGTTTCACCCCACAACAACCCCATTGACCCCACAGCCCCCTGACCCACACACCCGGCACATAGACCCTTGTGACCCACCCATAGTGGGCAGTGCAGTCGTAGTCAGGAGGGAAGGGTGGTCAGGTGGACAGAGGTGTAGGGTGCTGTGGGGCAGCACTTTGCACCAATGGGGCAGAACGCAGCACCTACAGGCTGCTGTGGGGCAGCTCTCTGGGTCTAAGGGGCAGAGTAGAGTCCTGTGGGGCAGCACTGTGGGTCTATGGGGAAGAGTAGAGTCACTATGGGGTGCTGTGGGGCACTCCTGTGGATGTATGGGGCAGAGTACAGGAGCTATATGATGCTGTGGGGCAGTACTGGGCATCTACAGAGCAGAGTGCAGGAGCCAAGGGGTGCTGGGGGGTACTACTGTGGATGTATGGGGCAGAGTACCGGAGCTATATGGTGCTGTGGGGCAGTACTGGGCATCTACAGAGCAGAGTGCAGGAGCCATGGGGTGCTGTGGGGCACTCCTGTGGATGTATGGTGCAGAGTACAGGAGTTATATGGTGCTGTGGGGCAGTACTGGGCATCCATGGGGCAGAGTGCAGGAGCAATGGGGTGTTGTGAGGCAGTGTTGTGGGTCTATGGAGCAGAGTGTAGGAGCCATGGGGCATTGTAGGGCAGTACAGTGGGTCTATAGGCCAGAGGAGCTATAGGGTGCTGTGGGACAGCTCTGTGGATCTGTGGGGCAGAGTACAGGAGCTATAGGGTGCTGTAGGACAGCACTCTGCATCCATGGGGCAGAGTGGAAGACATATGAGGTACTCTGTGGCACTGCTGTAGACATATGGGGCAGAGTGGAGAAGCCATGGGGTGCTGTGGGATAGCAAACAGGAGCTATAGGGTGCTGTGGGGCAGTGTTGTGGATCCATAGGGCAGAGTGGAGGTGGTATGGGGCACTGTGGGTCAGCGTGTGGTTCACTCACCTGCAGGGCGTTCAGCCTCTTCAGGGGTGTTTCACCCCACAACAACCCCATAGACCCCACAGCCCCCCTGACCCCTACACCGCCCCTTAGACCCTTGTGATCCCCCCCCCCCGCCCCATCCCCGCCATGGTGTGCAGTGGAGATGTGGCCAGCCGGAGGAGGTGGCGGGGGGTCTCACGGTCAGCAGGAGTGCAGTGGGAGGGCACGCGGTCAGCCGGGGGGCCAGGGGGGCACAGTCAGCCGGAGTTGGGGTGGGCACGCGGTCAGCCGGAGTTGGGGGGGGGGGGGTGTCCATCAGCCGGGGGGGGGGGAGGGAGGGGCACGTGGCCAGCCAGAGTTGGGGAGGCGGTCAGCCGGAGCGGGGGGCGCAGTCGGCCGGAGGGGGCGTGGCCAGGCTGCCTTCACTGTTCTCTGCGCAGGAGCTGCAGTGGGAAAGGGAAGGAAAGGGCCGTTATTTGTGTCACAGTCCTGGGAAACAGTCCCAAATCCCCCCGCTTCAACATTAACCGAGTGAGCAAATTAACTGCCAAAAAAATGGATCTTGAAAGCTTCTTTGAGCACAAATTATCCTAAAAACAGCCCCAAAATGAAGTAAATTGAATTTGAGATCAAACAGCCTTAAAAATATCAAAAACCCGCCCAAATATGGTCCCTCACAGCTTTATATAATAAGATATATATGTAAAAATAGATTAGATACGTTACATAGTAATTATACATGTTTATATAATATATATTAATATTTAATGAATATCATTATTACAATAGTATGTTATAGATATCATCATTATATTATGCCATTATATATTAATTATAAATTACATTAAATAATATCAACGAATATTAGTTGATTTTCTTTCTTTCTTTCTTTCTTTCCTTCTTTCTTTCTTTCTTTCTTTCTTTCTTTACTCATTCCTTTCTTTCTTTCTTTCTTTCTTTCTTATTTCTATCTTCCTTTCTTTCTTCTTTCTTACTTTTTTCTTTCTTTCTTTATTCTTTCTTTCTTAATTTCATTCTTTATTTCTTCTCTCTTTCTTTCTTTTTTATTTTCTTTCTTTCTTTCTTTCTTTCTTCTTTCTTTATGTTTAATTTCTTTTTTTCATTCTTTCTTCTCTATCTCTTATTTCTATTTCTTCTTTATTTCTTACTTCTTTCTTACTTCTTTCTTACTTCTTTGTTTCTTCTTCCTTTCTTCTTCCTTTCTTCTTCCTTTCTTCTTCCTTTCTTCTTCCTTTCTTCTTCCTTTCTTCTTCCTTTCTTCTTTCTTTCTTCTTTCTTTCATTCTTTCTTCTTTCTTTCTTTCTTTTTTCTTTCTTTCTTCTTTCTTTCTTTCTTTCTTTCTTCATTCTTCCTGTCTTCTTTCATTCTTTCTTCTCTCTCTCTTTCTTCTTTCTGCTTTCTTTCTTCTTTCTTTCTACTTTCTTTCTTCTTTCTTTCTTCTTTCTTTCTTCTTTCTTTCTACTTTCTTTCTTCTTTCTTTCTTCTTTCTTTCTTCCTTCTTTCTTCTTTCTTTCTTAATTCTTTCTTCGTTCTTTCTTCGTTCTTTCTTTCTTCTTTCTTCTTCCTTTCTTCTTTCTTCTTTCTTCTTTCTTACTTCTTTCTTTCTTCTTTCTTTCTTCTTAATTTCTTCTTTATTTTTTCTTAACTACTTTCTTACTTCTTTCTTTGTTTCTTCTTTCTTACTTCTTTTTTCTTCTTTCTTTCTTCTTTCTTCATTCTTTCTACTTTCTTTCTTTCTCTCTTCTTTCTCTCTTCTTTCTCTCTTCTTTCTTTCTTCTTTCATTCTTCTTTCTTTCTTCTTTCTTTCTTACTTCTTTCTTACTTACTTCTTTCTTATTTCTTTTTTCTTTCTTCTTTCTTACTTCTTTCTTTCTTCTTTCTTACTTCTTTCTTTTTCTTTCTTTATTCTTTCTTTCTTCTTTATTTCTTCTTACTTTCTTCTTTTTCTTTCTTTCTTTCTTCTTTCTTCCTTCTTTACTTCTTATTTCTTTCATTCTTCATTCTTTCTTCTTTCTTTCTTCTTTCTTCTATCTTTCTTCTTTCTTTCTTTCTTCTTTCTTTCTTTCTTCATTCTTCCTTTCTTCTTTCTTTCTCTCTTCTTTCTTTCTTTTTTCTTCTTTCTTTCTTCTTTATTTCTTTCTTATTTATTTCTTCTTTCTTTCTTTCTTCTTTCTTTCTTACTTCTTTCTTACTTCTTTCTTTCTTCTTTCTTTCTTCTTTCTTTCTTCTTTCTGTCTTGCTTTATTCTTTCATTCCTTCTTCTTTCTTTCTTCTTTCTTTCTTCTTTCTTTCTTCTTTCTTTCTTCTTTCTTTCTTCTTTCTTCTTTCTTTTCTTCTTTCTTTCTTTCTTCTTTCTTTCTTCTTTCTTTCATCTTTCTTTGTTCTTTCTTTCTTCTTTATCTCTTTCTACTTTCTTTCTTCTTTCTTTCTTCTTTCTTTCTTTCTTCTTTCTTTCTTTCTTCTTTCTTTATTTCTTCTTTATTTATTTCTTCCTTCTTTCTTCTTTCTTCTTTCTTTCTTCTTTCTTGTTTCTTTCTACTTTCTTCTTTCTTTCTTTCTTCTTTCTTTCTTCTTTCTTTCTTCTATCTTTCTTCTTCTTTCTTCTTTCTTCTTTCTTTCTTCTTTCTTCTTTCTTCTTTCTTTCTTTCTTCTTTCTTTCTTCTTTATTTCTTATTTCTTTCTTTCTTCTTACTTTCTTCTTTCTTTCTTCTTTCTTTCTTCTTTCTTCTTTTTTTCTTCTTTCTTTCTTCTCTCTTTCTTCTTTCTTTCTTCTTTCTTCTTTCTTCTTTCTTTCTTCTTTCTTTCTTCTTTCTTTCTTCTCTCTTTCTTCTTTCTTTTTTCTTTCTTTCTTCTTTCTTTCTTCTTTCTTTCTTCTTTCTTCTTTCTTCTTTCTTCTTTTTTCTTTCTTCTTTCTTCTTTCTTCTTTCTTCTTTCTTCTTTCTTCTTTCTTCTTTCTTTCTTTCTTTCTTCTTTCTTTCTTTCTTCCTTCTTTCTTTCTTCCTTCTTTCTTTCTTCTTTCTTTCTTCTTTCTTTCTTACTTCTTTCTCACTTCTTTCATACTTCTTTCTTTCTTCTTTCTTTCTTCTTTATTTCTTCTTTCTTTCTTCTTTCTCTCTTCTTTCTTTATTCTTAATTTCTTCTTTATTTTTTCTTAACTACTTTCTTACTTCTTTCTTTGTTTCTTCTTTCTTACTTCTTTCTTTCTTCTTTCTTTCTTCTTTCTTCATTCTTTCTACTTTCTTTCTTTCTCTCTTCTTTCTCTCTTCTTTCTCTCTTCTTTCTTTCTTCTTTCTTTCTCCTTTCTTTCTTCTTTCATTCTTCTGTCTTTCTTCTTTCTTTCTTACTTCTTTCTTACTTACTTCTTTCTTATTTCTTTTTTCTTTCTTCTTTCTTACTTCTTTCTTTCTTCTTTCTTACTTCTTTCTTTTTCTTTCTTTATTCTTTCTTTCTTCTTTCTTTCTTCTTACTTTCTTCTTTCTTCTTTCTTTCTTTCTTCTTTCTTCCTTCTTTACTTCTTATTTCTTTCTTTCTTCATTCTTTCTTCTTTCTTTCTTCTTTCTTCTATCTTTCTTCTTTCTTTCTTTCTTCTTTCTTTCTTTCTTCATTCTTCCTTTCTTCTTTCTTTCTTTCTTCTTACTTTCTTTTTTCTTCTTTCTTTCTTCTTTATTTCTTTCTTATTTATTTCTTCTTTCTTTCTATCTTTCTTCTTTCTTTCTTCTTTCTTTCTTACTTCTTTCTTACTTCTTTCTTTCTTCTTTCTTTCTTCTTTCTTTCTTCTTTCTGTCTTGCTTTATTCTTTCATTCCTTCTTCTTTCTTTCTTCTTTCTTTCTTCTTTCTTTCTTCTTTCTTTCTTCTTTCTTTCTTTCTTCTTTCTTCTTTCTTTCTTTCTTCTTTCTTTCTTTCTTCTTTCTTTCTTTCTTATTTCTTTCTTTCTTCTTTATTTCTTTCTTCCTTCTTTCTTCTTTCTTCTTTCTTTCTTCTTTCTTCTTTCTTTCTACTTTCTTCTTTCTTTCTTCTTTCTTTCTTCTTTCTTTCTTCTTTCTTTCTTTCTTTCTTCTTTCTTTCTTTCTTCCTTCTTTCTTCCTTCCTTCTTTCTTTCTTCTTTCTTTCTTCTTTCTTTCTTACTTCTTTCTCACTTCTTTCATACTTCTTTCTTTCTTCTTTCTTTCTTCTTTATTTCTTCTTTCTTTCTTCTTTCTTTCTTCTTTCTTTCTTCTTTCTTTCTTCTTTCTCTCTTCTTTCTTTATTCTTTCTCTCTTCTTTCTTTCTTCTTTCTTTTTCTTTCTTTCTTACTTTTATCTTCTTTCTTTCTTACTTCTTTCTTCTTTCTTTCTTCTTTCATTCTTTCATATTTCTTTCTTGTTTCTTTCTTCTTTCTTTCTTCTTTTTTTTCTTCTTTCTTTCTTTCTTCTTTCTTTCTTCTTTCTTCTTTCATTCTTTCTTCTTTCTTTCTTACTTTTTTCTTACTTCTTTCTTCCTTCCATCTTTCTTCTTACTTTCTTCTTTCTTTCTTTCTTCTTTCTTTCTTCTTTCTTTCTTTCTTCTTTCTTTCTTCTTTCTTCTTTCATTCTTTCTTCTTTCTTTCTTACTTCTTTCTTACTTCTTTCTTCCTTCCATCTTTCTTTCTTTCTTTCTTCTTTCTTTCTTTCTTATTTCTTTCTTCTTTCTTTCTTCTTTCTTTCTTTCTTCTTTCTTTCTTTCTTCTTTCTTTCTTTCTTCTTTATTTCTTTCTTCCTTCTTTCTTCTTTCTTCTTTCTTTCTTCTTTCTTCTTTCTTTCTACTTTCTTCTTTCTTTCTTTCTTCTTTCTTTCTTCTTTCTTTCTTCTTTCTTTCTTCTTTCTTTCTTCTTTCTTTCTTGATCCTTTCTTCTTTCTTTCTTTCTTCCTTCTTTCTTTCTTCCTTCTTTCTTTCTTCTTTCTTTCTTACTTCTTTCTCACTTC
The DNA here is from genome assembly GCF_036013475.1 of Columba livia. Classification (NCBI taxonomy): domain Eukaryota; kingdom Metazoa; phylum Chordata; class Aves; order Columbiformes; family Columbidae; genus Columba; species Columba livia. The sequence continues at coordinate 48,332 of NW_027043704.1, forward strand.
TTTCATACTTCTTTCTTTCTTCTTTCTTTCTTCTTTCTTTCTTCTTTCTTTCTTCTTTCTTTCTTGTTTCTTTCTTGTTTCTTTCTTCTTTCTTTCTTCTTTCTCTCTTCTTTCTTTATTCTTTCTCTCTTCTTTCTTTCTTCTTTCTTTATTCTTTCCTTCTTACTTTTATCTTCTTTCTTTCTTACTTCTTTCTTCTTTCTTTCTTACTTCTTTCTTCTTTCTTTCTTACTTCTTTCTTCTTTCTTTCTTTCTTGTTTCTTTCTTCTTTCCTTCTTCTTTCTTTCTTCTTTCCTTCTTCCTTCTTTCTTCCTTATTTCTTTCTTCTTTCTTTCTTCTTTCTTTCTTCTTTATTTCTTATTTCTTTCTTTCTTCTTTCTTTCTTCTTTCTTTCTTCTTTCTTCTTTCTTCTTTCTTCTTTCTTTCTTCTTTTCTATCTTCTTCCTTTTTTACGTCGTCCTTCTTTCTTTCTTATTTCTTCTTCCTTTCTTTCTTTTTTCTTTCTTCTTTCTTTCTTCTTTCTTTCTTCTTTCTTCTTTCTTCTTTCTTCTTTCTTCTTTCTTCTTTCTTCTTTCTTCTTTCTTCTTTCTTCTTTCTTCTTTCTTCTTTCTTCTTTCTTCTTTCTTCTTTCTTTCTTTCTTTCTTCTTTCTTTCTTTCTTCCTTCTTTCTTTCTTCCTTCTTTCTTTCTTCTTTCTTTCTTACTTCTTTCTCACTTCTTTCATACTTCTTTCTTTCTTCTTTCTTTCTTCTTTCTTTCTTCTTTCTTTCTTCTTTCTTTCTTCTTTCTTTCTTCTTTCTTTCTTCTTTCTCTCTTCTTTCTCTCTTCTTTCTCTCTTCTTTCTCTCTTCTTTCTTTCTTCTTTCTCTCTTCTTTCTTTCTTATTTCTTTCTTCTTTCTTTCTTACTTCTTTCTTCTTTCTTTCTTACTTCTTTCTTCTTTCTTTCTTACTTCTTTCTTATTTCTTTCTTTCTTGTTTCTTTCTTCTTTCCTTCTTCTTTCTTTCTTCTTTCCTTCTTCCTTCTTTCTTCCTTCTTTCTTTCTTCTTTCTTTCTTCTTTCTTTCTTCTTTCTTTCTTCTTTCTTTCTTGATCCTTTCTTCTTTCTTTATTCTTTCTTTATTATTTCCTTCTTCTTTCCTTCTTTCTTCTTTCTTTCGTACTTCTTTCTTACTTCTTTCCTTCTTCTTTCTTTCTTCCTTCTTCTTTCTTTCTTCTTCCTTTTTTACGTCGTCGTTCTTTCTTTCTTCTTTCTTCTTCCTTTCTTTCTTCTTTATTTCTTCTTTCTTTCTTCTTTCTTCTTTCTTCTTTCTTCTTTCTTCTTTCTTCTTTCTTCTTTCTTCTTTCTTCTTTCTTCTTTCTTCTTTCTTCTTTCTTCTTTCTTCTTACTTCTTTCTTCTTTCTTCTTTCTTTCTTTCTTCTTTCTTTCTTCTTTCTTTCTTCTTTCTTTCTTCTTTCTTTCTTCTTTCTTCTTTCTTTCTTCTTTCTTTCTTCTTACTTCTTTCTTTCTTCTTTCTTCTTTCTTTCTTCTTTCTTTCTTCTTTTTCTTCTTTCTTTCTTCTTTCTAACTTCTTTCTTTCTTCTTTCTTTCTTCTTTCTTTCTTCTTTCTTTCTTCTTTCTTTCTTCTTTCTTTCTTTCTTCTTTCTTTCTTCTTTCTTCTTTCTTTCTTCTTTCTTTCTTCTTTCTTCTTCTTTTTCTTCTTTCTTTCTTCTTTCTAACTTCTTTCTAACTTCTTTCTTTCTTCTTTCTTCTTTCTTTCTTTCTTCTTTCTTCTTTCTTCTTTCTTCTTTCTTCTTTCTTCTTTCTTCTTTCTTTCTTTCTTTCTTTCTTATTTCTTTCTTACTTCTTTCTTCTTTCTTTCTTCTTTCTTCTTTCTTCTTTCTTCTTTCTTCTTTCTTCTTTCTTTCTCTCTTCTTTCTTTCTTCATTCTTCCTTTCTTCTTTCTTTCTTCTTTCTTTCTTTTTTCTTCTTTCTTTCTTCTTTCTTTCTTTCTTATTTATTTCTTCTTTCTTTCTTTCTTTCTTCTTTCTTTCTTCTTTCTTTCTTATTTCTTTCTTGCTTTCTTCTTTCATTCTTACTTCCTTCTTTCTTCTTTCTTTCTTCTTTCTTTCTTCTTTCTTTCTTCTTTCTTCTTTCTTTCTTCTTTCTTTCTTCTTTCTTTCTTCTTTTTTCTTTCTTTATTTCTTTCTTCTTTCTTTCTTACTTCTTTATTACTTCTTTGTTTGCTCTTTCTTTCTTCTTTCTTCTTTCTTCTTTCTTTCTTACTTCTTACTTCTTTCTTTCTTTCTTCCTTCTTTCTTTCTTCTTTTTCTTTCATCTTCCTTTCTTCTTTCTTTCTTCTTTATCTCTTTCTACTTTCTTTCTTCTTTCATTCTTCTTTCTCTCTCTCTTCGTTCTTTCTTTCTTCTTTCTTTCTTTCTTTCTTCTTTCTTTCT
>NW_027043705.1:0-50756 GCF_036013475.1 Columba livia
GTAAGAAGGAATGAAGAAAGAAGTAAGAAAGCAAGTAAGAAAGCAAGAAAGAAGAAGTAAGAAAGAAGAAAGAAGAAAAAGAAAGAAGTAAGAAAGAAGAAAGAAAGAAAGAAGAAGAAAGAAGTAAGAAAGAAGTAAGAAAGAAGTAAGAAAGAAGTAAGAAAGAAGTAAGAAAGAAGTAAGAAGAATGAAGAAAGAAGCAAGAATGAAGTTAGAAAGAAGAAGAAAGAAGTAAGAAAAAGAAAGAAAGAAATAAGAAAGAAGTGAGAAAGAAGTAAGAAAGAAGTAAGAGAATAAGAAAGAAATAAGAAAGAAGTAAGAAAGAAGTAAGAAAGAAGAAGGAAAGAAGTAAGAAAGAAGTAAGAAAGAATTAAAAAAGAAGAAAAATAAGTTAGAACGAAGTAAGAAAGAAGTAAGAAAGAAGAAAGAAAGAAGTAGAAAGAAGTAAGAAAGAAGTAAGAAAGAAGTAAGAAAGAAGTAAGAAAGAAGAAAGAAAGAAGTAGAAAGAAAGAAGAAAGAAAGAAGAAAGAAGTAAGAAAGACGTAAGAAAGACGTAAGAAAATAGTAAGAAAGAAAGAAGTAAGAAAGAAGTAAGAAAGAAGTAAGAAAGAAGTAAGAAAGAAAGAAGAAAGAAAGAAGAAAGAAAGAAGAAAGAAAGAAGTTAGAAAGAAGTAAGAAAGATGTAAGAAAGAAGTAAGAAATAAGTAAGAAAGAAGTAGGAAAGAAGTAAGAAAGAAGTAAGAAAGAAGTAAGAAAGAAAGAAGAAATAAGAAAGAAAGAAGTAAGAAAGAAGAAAGAAAGAAGTAAGAAAGTAGTAAGAAAGTAGTAAGAAAGAAGAAAGAAAGAAGTAAGAAAGAAGAAAGAAAGAAGAAAGAAAGAAGTAAGAAAGAAGAAAGAAAGAAGAAAGAAGTAAGAAAGAAGAAAGAAGTATGAAAGAAGAAAGAAAGAAGAAAGAAAGAATTAAGAAAGAAGTAAGAAAGAAGTAAGAAAGAAGTAAGAAGAAAGAAGAAGAAGTAAGAAAGAAGTAAGAAAGAAGTAAGAAAGAAAGAAGAAAGAAAGAAGTAAAAAAGAAGTTAGAAAGAAGTAAGAAAAAAGTAAGAAAGTAGTAAGAAAGAAGTAAGAAAAAAGTAAGAAAGAAGTAAGAAAGAAAGAAATAAGAAAGAAATAGGAAAGTAGTTAGAAAGAAGTTAGAAAGAATTTAGAAATAAGAAAGAAAGAAGAAAGCAAGAAGAAAGAAAGAAAGAAGTAAGAAAGAAGTAAGAAAGAAGTAAGAAAGAAAGAAATAAGAAAGAAATAGGAAAGTAGTTAGAAAGAAGTTAGAAAGAATTTAGAAATAAGAAAGAAAGAAGAAAGCAAGAAGAAAGAAAGAAAGAAGTAAGAAAGAAGTAAGAAAGAAGTAAGAAAGAAGTAAGAAAGAAAGAAGTAAGAAAGAAGTAAGAAAGAAGTAAGAAAGAAGAAAGAAGTAAAAAGGAATGAGGAAAGAAGTAAGAAAGAAGTAAGAAAGAAGTAAGAAGGAAGAAAGAAAGAAAGAAGAAGTAAGAAAGAAGTAAGAAAGAAGTAAGAAAGAATAACAAAGAACTAAGAAAGAAGTAAGAAAGGAAGAAGTAAGAAAGAAGTAAGAAAGAAGTAAGAAAGAAGTAAGAAAGAAGTAAGAAAGAAGGAAGAAAGAAAGAAGAAAGAAAGAAGAAAGAAAGAAAGAAGTTAGAAAGAAGTAAGAAAGAAGTAAGAAAGAAGTAAAAAAGTAGTTGGAAAGAATTAAGAAAGAAGTAAGAAAGAAAGAAGAAAGAAAGAAGAAAGAAAGAAGTTAGAAAGAAGTAAGAAAGAAGTAAGAAAGAAGTTAGAAAGAAGTAAGAAAGAAGTAAGAAAGTAGTAAGAAAGAAGTAAGAAATAAGTAAGAAAGAAGTAAGAAAGAAAGAAATAAGAAAGAAATAAGAAAGTAGTTAGAAAGAAGTTAGAAAGAATTTAGAAATAAGAAAGAAAGAAGAAAGCAAGAAGAAAGAAAGAAAGAAGTAAGAAAGAAGTAAGAAAGAAAGAAGAAAGAAAGAAGAAAGAAAGAAGAAAGAGAGAAGAAAGAGAGAAGAAAGAAAGAAGAAAGAAAGAAGTAAGAAAGAAGTAAGAAAGAAGTAAGAAAGAAGTAAGAAAGAAGTAAAAAGGAATGAAGAAAGAAGTAAGAAAGAAGTAAGAAAGAAGTAAGAAAGAAGTAAGAAAGAAGTAAGAAAGGAAGAAGAAAGAAAGAAGAAAGCAAGAAGAAAGAAAGAAAGAAGTAAGAAAGAAGTAAGAAAGAAGAAAGAAAGAAGTAAGAAAGAAAGAAGAAAGAATGAAGAAAGAAAGAAGAAAGAAAGAAAGAAGAAAGAAGTAAGAAAGAAGTAAGAAAGAAGTAAGAAAGAAGTAAGAAAGAAGGAAGAAAGATAGAAGAAAGAAAGAAGAAAGAAAGAAACAAGTTAGAAAGAAGTAAGAAAGAAGTAAGAAAGAAGTAAAAAGTAGTTAGAAAGAAGTAAGAAAGAAGTAAGAAAGAAAGAAGAAAGAAAGAAGAAAGAAAGAAGTTAGAAAGAAGTAAGAAAGAAGTAAGAAAGAAGTTAGAAAGAAGTAAGAAAAAAGTAAGAAAGTAGTAAGAAAGAAGTAAGAAATAAGTAAGAAAGAAGTAAGAAAGAAAGAAATAAGAAAGAAATAAGAAAGTATTTAGAAAGAAGTTAGAAAGAATTTAGAAATAAGAAAGAAAGAAGAAAGCAAGAAGAAAGAAAGAAAGAAGTAAGAAAGAAGTAAGAAAGAAGTAAGAAAGAAGTAAGAAAGAAAGAAGAAAGAAAGAAGAAAGAGAGAAGAAAGAGAGAAGAAAGAAAGAAGAAAGAAAGAAGTAAGAAAGAAGTAAGAAAGAAGTAAGAAAGAAGTAAGAAAGAAGTAAAAAGGAATGAAGAAAGAAGTAAGAAAGAAGTAAGAAAGAAGTAAGAAAGAAGTAAGAAAGAAGGAAGAAAGGAAGAAGAAAGAAAGAAGAAAGCAAGAAAAAATAAAGAAAGAAGTAAGAAAGAAGTAAGAAAGAAGTAAGAATAAAGTAAGAAAGAAAGAAGAAAGAAGTAAGATAGAAGAAAGAAGTAAGAAAGAAGAAAAAAGAAGTTAGAAAGAAGTAAGAAAGAAGTATTAAAGAAGTAAGAAAGAAGTAAGAAAGAAGTAAGAAAGAAGTAAGAAAGAAGTAAGAAAAAAGAAAGAAAGAAGTAAGAAAGAAGAAAGAAAGAAGTTAGAAAGAAGTAAGAAAGAAGTAAGAAATAAGTAAGAAAGAAGTAAGAAAGAAGTAAGAAAGAAGTAAGAAAGAAAGAAGAAAGAAGTAAGAAAGAAGTAAGAAAGAAGTAAGAAACAAGTAAGAAAGAAGTAAGAAAGAAGAAAGAAAGAAAGAAGTAAGAAAGAAGTAAGAAAGAAGTAAGAAAGAAGTAAAAAGGAATGAAGAAAGAAGTAAGAAAGAAGTAAGAAAGAAGTAAGAAAGAAAGAAGAAAGAAAGAAGAAAGCAAGAAGAAAGAAAGAAAGAAGTTAGAAAGAAGTAAGAAAGAAGTAAGAAAGAAGTAAGAAAGAAAGAAGAAAGAAGTAAGATAGAAGTAAGAAAGAAGTAAGAAAGAAGAAAAAAGAAGTTAGAAAGAAGTAAGAAAGAAGTAAGAAAGAAGTAAGAAAGAAGAAAGAAAGAAGTAAGAAAGAAAGAAGAAAGAAAGAAGAAAGAAGTAAGAAAGACGTAAGAAAGACGTAAGAAAATAGTAAGAAAGAAAGAAGTAAGAAAGAAGTAAGAAAGAAGTAAGAAAGAAGTAAGAAAGAAAGAAGAAAGAAAGAAGAAAGAAAGAAGAAAGAAAGAAGTTAGAAAGAAGTAAGAAAGATGTAAGAAAGAAGTAAGAAATAAGTAAGAAAGAAGTAGGAAAGAAGTAAGAAAAAAGTAAGAAATAAAGAAGAAAGAAGTAAGAAAGAAGTAAGAAAGAAATAAAGAAGTAAGAAAGAAGTAAGAAAGAAAGAAGTAAGAAAGAAGTAAGAAAGAAGTAAGAAAGAAAGAAGAAATAAGAAAGAAAGAAGTAAGAAAGAAGAAAGAAAGAAGTAAGAAAGTAATAAGAAAGTAGTAAGAAAGTAGTAAGAAAGAAGAAAGAAAGAAGTAAGAAAGAAGAAAGAAAGAAGAAAGAAAGAAGTAAGAAAGAAGAAAGAAAGAAGTAAGAAAGAAGTAAGAAAGAAGAAAGAAGTATGAAAGAAGAAAGAAAGAAGAAAGAAAGAAGTAAGAAAGAAGTAAGAAAGAAGTAAGAAAGAAGTAAGAAAGAAAGAAGTAAGAAAGAAGTAAGAAAGAAGTAAGAAAGAAAGAAGAAAGAAAGAAGAAAGAAAGTAGTTAGAAAGAAGTAAGAAAGAAGTAAGAAAGAAGTTAAAAAGAAGTAAGAAAGAAGAAAGAAAGAAGTAAGAAAGAAGTAAGAAAGAAGTAAGAAAGAAGAAAAAAGAAGTTAGAAAGAAGCAAGAAAGAAGTAATAAAGAAGTAAGAAAGAAGTAAGAAAGAAGAAAGAAAGAAGTAAGATAGAAGAAAGAAAGAAAGAAGAAAGAATTAAGAAAGAAGTAAGAAAGAAGTAGGAAAGAAAGAAGTACGAAAGAAGTAAGAAAGAATTAAGAAAGAAAGAAGAAAGAAAGAAGTAAGAAAGAAGAAAGAAAGAAGTAAGAAAGTAGTTAGAAAGTAGTAAGAAAGAGGTAAGAAAGAAAGAAGAAAGAAAGAAGAAAGAAAGAAGAAAAAAGAAGTTAGAAAGAAGTAAGAAACAACTAAGAAAGAAGTAAGAAAGAAGTAAGAAAGAAGAAAGAAAGAAATAAGAAAGAAGAGAGAAAGAAAAAAGAAAGAAGTAAGAAAGAAGTAAGAAAGAAGTAAGAAAGAAGAAAAAAGACATTAGAAAGAAGTAAGAAAGAAGAAAGAAAGAAAGAAGTAAGAAAGAAGAAAGAAAGAAGAAAGAAGTAAGAAAGAAGTAAGAAAGGAGTAAGAAAGAAGTAAGAAAGAAAGAAGTAAGAAAGAAGTAAGAAAGAAGTAAGAAAGAAGTAAGAAAGAAAGAAGAAAGAAAGAAGTAAGAAAGAAGTAAGAAAGAAGAAAGAAAGAAGTAAGAAAGAAGTAAGAAGGAATGAAGAAAGAAGTAAGAAAGAAGTAAGAAAGAAGTAAGAAAGAAAGAAGAAAGAAAGAAGTTAGAAAGAAGTAAGAAAGAAGTAAGAAAGAAGTAAGAAAGAAGTAAGAAATAAGTAAGAAAGAAGTAAGAAAGAAGAAAGAAAGAAGTAAGAAAGAAGTAAGAAAGAAGAAAGAAAGAAGTAAAAAAGAAGAAAGAAATAAGAAAGAAAGAAGTAAGAAAGAAGTATGAAAGAAGTAAGAAAGAAGAAAGAAAGAAGTAAGAAAGAAGGAAGAAAGAAGTAAAAAAGAAGAAAGAAAGAAGAAAGAAAGAAGTAAGAAAGAAGTAAGAAAGAAGTAAGAAAGAACTAAGAAAGAACTAAGAAAGAAAGAAGTAAGAAAGAAGTAAGAAAGAAGTAAGAAAGAAGTTAGAAAGAAGTAGGAAAGTAGTAAGAAAGAAGTAAGAAAGAAAGAAGTAAGAAAGAAATAAGAAAGTAGTTAGAAAGAAGTTAGAAATAATTTAGAAATAAGAAAGAAAGAAGAAAGCAAGAAGAAAGAAATAAAGAAGTAAGAAAGAAGTAAGAAAGAAGTAAGAAAGAAGAAAAAAGACGTTAGAAAAAAGTAAGAAAGAAATAAGAAAGAAGTAAGAAAGAAGAAAGAAAGAAGTAAGAAAGAAGAAAGAAAGAAGAAAGAAGTAATAAAGAAGTAAGAGAGGAGTAAGAAAGAAGTAAGAAAGAAAGAAGTAAGAAAGAAGTAATAAAGAAGTAAGAAAGAAAGAAGAAAGAAAGAAGTAAGAAAGAAGTAAGATAGCAGTAAGAAAGAAGTAAGAAAGAAGAAAAAAGAAGTTAGAAAGAAGTAAGAAAGAAGTAAGAAAGAAGTAAGAAAGAAGTAAGAAAGAAGAAAGAAAGAAGTAAGAAAGAAAGAAGAAAGAAAGAAAGAAGAAAGAAGTAAGAAAGAAGTAAGAAAGAAGTAAGAAAGAAGTAAGAAAGAAGCAAGAAAGAAGGAAGAAAGAAAGAAGAAAGAAAGAAGAAAGAAAGAAACAGGTTAGAAAGAAGTAAGAAAGTAGTAAGAAAGAAGTAAAAAAGTAGTTAAAAAGAAGTAAGAAAGAAGTAAGAAAGAAAGAAGAAAGAAAGAAGAAAGAAAGAAGTTAGAAAGAAGTAAGAAAGAAGTAAGAAAGAAGTTAGAAAGAAGTAAGAAAAAAGTAAGAAAGTAGTAAGAAAGAAGTAAGAAATAAGTAAGAAAGAAGTAAGAAAGAAAGAAATAAGAAAGAAATAGGAAAGTAGTTAGAAAGAAGTTAGAAAGAATTTAGAAATAAGAAAGAAAGAAGAATGCAAGAAGAAAGAAAGAAAGAAGTAAGAAGGAAGTAAGAAAGAAGTAAGAAAGAAATAAATAAGAAAGAAATAGGAAAGTAGTTAGAAAGAAGTTAGAAAGAATTTAGAAATAAGAAAGAAAGAAGAAAGCAAGAAGAAAGAAAGAAAGAAGTAAGAAAGAAGTAAGAAAGAAGTAAGAAAGAGGTAAGAAAGAAAGAAGTAAGAAAGAAGTAAGAAAGAAGTAAGAAAGAAGAAAGAAGTAAAAAGGAATGAGGAAAGAAGTAAGAAAGAAGTAAGAAAGAAGTAAGAAGGAAGAAAGAAAGAAAGAAGAAGTAAGAAAGAAGTAAGAAAGAAGTAAGAAAGAATAACAAAGAAGCAAGAAAGAAGTAAGAAAGGAAGAAGTAAGAAAGAAGTAAGAAAGAAGTAAGAAAGAAGTAAGAAAGAAGTAAGAAAGAAGGAAGAAAGAAGGAAGAAAGAAAGAAGAAAGAAAGAAACAAGTTAGAAAGAAGTAAGAAAGAAGTAAGAAAGAAGTAAAAAAGTAGTTGGAAAGAAGTAAGAAAGAAGTAAGAAAGAAAGAAGAAAGAAAGAAGAAAGAAAGAAGTTAGAAAGAAGTAAGAAAGAAGTAAGAAAGAAGTGAGAAAGAAGTAAGAAAGAAGTAAGAAAGTAGTAAGAAAGAAGTAAGAAATAAGTAAGAAAGAAGTAAGAAAGAAAGAAATAAGAAAGAAATAAGAAAGTAGTTAGAAAGAAGTTAGAAAGAATTTAGAAATAAGAAAGAAAGAAGAAAGCAAGAAGAAAGAAAGAAAGAAGTAAGAAAGAAGTAAGAAAGAAAGAAGAAAGAAAGAAAGAATAAAGAAAGAAGAAAGAGAGAAGAAAGAGAGAAGAAAGAAAGAAGAAAGAAAGAAGTAAGAAAGAAGTAAGAAAGAAGTAAGAAAGAAGTAAGAAAGAAGTAAAAAGGAATGAAGAAAGAAGTAAGAAAGAAGTAAGAAAGAAGTAAGAAAGAAGTAAGAAAGAATTAAGAAAGGAAGAAGAAAGAAAGAAGAAAGCAAGAAGAAAGAAAGAAAGAAGTAAGAAAGAAGTAAGAAAGAAGTAAGAAAGAAGTAAGAAAGAAGTAAGAAAGAAAGAAGAAAGAAGTAAGAAAGAAGTAAGAAAGAAGTAAGAAAGAAGTCAGAAAGAAGTAAGAAAGAAGTAAGAAAGAAAGAAGTAAGAAAGAAGTAAGAAAGAAGTAAGAAAGAAGTAAGAAAGAAGTAAAAAGGAATGAAGAAAGAAGTAAGAAAGAAGTAAGAAAGAAGTAAGAAAGAAGTAAGAAAGAAGTAAGAAAGAAAGAAGAAAGAAGTAAGATAGAAGTAAGAAAGAAGTAAGAAAGAAGAAAAAAGAAGTTAGAGAGAAGTAAGAAAGAAGTAAGAAAGAAGTAAGAAAGAAGAAAGAAAGAAGTAAGAAAGAAAGAAGAAAGAAAGAAAGAAGAAAGAAGTAAGAAAGAAGTAAGAAAGAAGTAAGAAAGAAGTAAGAAAGAAGTAAGAAAGAAGGAAGAAAGAAAGAAGAAAGAAAGAAGAAAGAAAGAAACAAGTTAGAAAGAAGTAAGAAAGAAGTAAGAAAGAAGTAAAAAAGTAGTTAGAAAAAAGTAAGAAAGAAGTAAGAAAGAAAGAAGTAAGAAAGAAGTAAGAAAGAAGTTAGAAAGAAGTAAGAAAAAAGTAAGAAAGTAGTAAGGAAGTAAGAAAGAAGTAAGAAAGAAGTAAGAAAGAAAGAAATAAGAAAGAAATAAGAAAGTAGTTAGAAAGAAGTTAGAAAGAATTTAGAAATAAGAAAAAAAGAAGAAAGCAAGAAGAAAGAAAGAAAGAAGTAAGAAAGAAGTAAGAAAGAAGTAAGAAAGAAGTAAGAAAGAAAGAAGAAAGAAAGAAGAAAGAGAGAAGAAAGAGAGAAGAAAGAAAGAAGAAAGAAAGAATTAAGAAAGAAGTAAGAAAGAAGTAAGAAAGAAGTAAGAAAGAAGTAAAAAGGAATGAAGAAAGAAGTAAGAAAGAAGTAAGAAAGAAGTAAGTAAGAAGTAAGAAAGAAGGAAGAAAGGAAGAAGAAAGAAAGAAGAAAGCAAGAAAAAATAAAGAAAGAAGAAAGAAAGAATTAAGAAAGAAGTAAGAAAGAAGTAAGAAAGAAGTAAGAAAGAAAGAAGTAAGAAAGAAGTAAGAAAGAAGTAAGAAAGAAAGAAGAAAGAAAGAAGTAAAAAAGAAGTTAGAAAGAAGTAAGAAAAAAGTAAGAAAGTAGTAAGAAAGAAGTAAGAAAAAAGTAAGAAAGAAGTAAGAAAGAAAGAAATAAGAAAGAAATAGGAAAGTAGTTAGAAAGAAGTTAGAAAGAATTTAGAAATAAGAAAGAAAGAAGAAAGCAAGAAGAAAGAAAGAAAGAAGTAAGAAAGAAGTAAGAAAGAAGTAAGAAAGAAAGAAATAAGAAAGAAATAGGAAAGTAGTTAGAAAGAAGTTAGAAAGAATTTAGAAATAAGAAAGAAAGAAGAAAGCAAGAAGAAAGAAAGAAAGAAGTAAGAAAGAAGTAAGAAAGAAGTAAGAAAGAAGTAAGAAAGAAAGAAGTAAGAAAGAAGTAAGAAAGAAGTAAGAAAGAAGAAAGAAGTAAAAAGGAATGAGGAAAGAAGTAAGAAAGAAGTAAGAAAGAAGTAAGAAGGAAGAAAGAAAGAAAGAAGAAGTAAGAAAGAAGTAAGAAAGAAGTAAGAAAGAATAACAAAGAACTAAGAAAGAAGTAAGAAAGGAAGAAGTAAGAAAGAAGTAAGAAAGAAGTAAGAAAGAAGTAAGAAAGAAGTAAGAAAGAAGGAAGAAAGAAAGAAGAAAGAAAGAAGAAAGAAAGAAAGAAGTTAGAAAGAAGTAAGAAAGAAGTAAGAAAGAAGTAAAAAAGTAGTTGGAAAGAATTAAGAAAGAAGTAAGAAAGAAAGAAGAAAGAAAGAAGAAAGAAAGAAGTTAGAAAGAAGTAAGAAAGAAGTAAGAAAGAAGTTAGAAAGAAGTAAGAAAGAAGTAAGAAAGTAGTAAGAAAGAAGTAAGAAATAAGTAAGAAAGAAGTAAGAAAGAAAGAAATAAGAAAGAAATAAGAAAGTAGTTAGAAAGAAGTTAGAAAGAATTTAGAAATAAGAAAGAAAGAAGAAAGCAAGAAGAAAGAAAGAAAGAAGTAAGAAAGAAGTAAGAAAGAAAGAAGAAAGAAAGAAGAAAGAAAGAAGAAAGAGAGAAGAAAGAGAGAAGAAAGAAAGAAGAAAGAAAGAAGTAAGAAAGAAGTAAGAAAGAAGTAAGAAAGAAGTAAGAAAGAAGTAAAAAGGAATGAAGAAAGAAGTAAGAAAGAAGTAAGAAAGAAGTAAGAAAGAAGTAAGAAAGAAGTAAGAAAGGAAGAAGAAAGAAAGAAGAAAGCAAGAAGAAAGAAAGAAAGAAGTAAGAAAGAAGTAAGAAAGAAGAAAGAAAGAAGTAAGAAAGAAAGAAGAAAGAAAGAAGAAAGAAAGAAGAAAGAAAGAAAGAAGAAAGAAGTAAGAAAGAAGTAAGAAAGAAGTAAGAAAGAAGTAAGAAAGAAGGAAGAAAGATAGAAGAAAGAAAGAAGAAAGAAAGAAACAAGTTAGAAAGAAGTAAGAAAGAAGTAAGAAAGAAGTAAAAAAGTAGTTAGAAAGAAGTAAGAAAGAAGTAAGAAAGAAAGAAGAAAGAAAGAAGAAAGAAAGAAGTTAGAAAGAAGTAAGAAAGAAGTAAGAAAGAAGTTAGAAAGAAGTAAGAAAAAAGTAAGAAAGTAGTAAGAAAGAAGTAAGAAATAAGTAAGAAAGAAGTAAGAAAGAAAGAAATAAGAAAGAAATAAGAAAGTATTTAGAAAGAAGTTAGAAAGAATTTAGAAATAAGAAAGAAAGAAGAAAGCAAGAAGAAAGAAAGAAAGAAGTAAGAAAGAAGTAAGAAAGAAGTAAGAAAGAAGTAAGAAAGAAAGAAGAAAGAAAGAAGAAAGAGAGAAGAAAGAGAGAAGAAAGAAAGAAGAAAGAAAGAAGTAAGAAAGAAGTAAGAAAGAAGTAAGAAAGAAGTAAGAAAGAAGTAAAAAGGAATGAAGAAAGAAGTAAGAAAGAAGTAAGAAAGAAGTAAGAAAGAAGTAAGAAAGAAGGAAGAAAGGAAGAAGAAAGAAAGAAGAAAGCAAGAAAAAATAAAGAAAGAAGTAAGAAAGAAGTAAGAAAGAAGTAAGAATAAAGTAAGAAAGAAAGAAGAAAGAAGTAAGATAGAAGAAAGAAGTAAGAAAGAAGAAAAAAGAAGTTAGAAAGAAGTAAGAAAGAAGTATTAAAGAAGTAAGAAAGAAGTAAGAAAGAAGTAAGAAAGAAGTAAGAAAGAAGTAAGAAAAAAGAAAGAAAGAAGTAAGAAAGAAGAAAGAAAGAAGTTAGAAAGAAGTAAGAAAGAAGTAAGAAATAAGTAAGAAAGAAGTAAGAAAGAAGTAAGAAAGAAGTAAGAAAGAAAGAAGAAAGAAGTAAGAAAGAAGTAAGAAAGAAGTAAGAAACAAGTAAGAAAGAAGTAAGAAAGAAGAAAGAAAGAAAGAAGTAAGAAAGAAGTAAGAAAGAAGTAAGAAAGAAGTAAAAAGGAATGAAGAAAGAAGTAAGAAAGAAGTAAGAAAGAAGTAAGAAAGAAAGAAGAAAGAAAGAAGAAAGCAAGAAGAAAGAAAGAAAGAAGTTAGAAAGAAGTAAGAAAGAAGTAAGAAAGAAGTAAGAAAGAAAGAAGAAAGAAGTAAGATAGAAGTAAGAAAGAAGTAAGAAAGAAGAAAAAAGAAGTTAGAAAGAAGTAAGAAAGAAGTAAGAAAGAAGTAAGAAAGAAGTAAGAAAGAAGAAAGAAAGAAGTAAGAAAGAAAGAAGAAAGAAAGAAGAAAGAAGTAAGAAAGACGTAAGAAAGACGTAAGAAAATAGTAAGAAAGAAAGAAGTAAGAAAGAAGTAAGAAAGAAGTAAGAAAGAAGTAAGAAAGAAAGAAGAAAGAAAGAAGAAAGAAAGAAGAAAGAAAGAAGTTAGAAAGAAGTAAGAAAGATGTAAGAAAGAAGTAAGAAATAAGTAAGAAAGAAGTAGGAAAGAAGTAAGAAAAAAGTAAGAAATAAAGAAGAAAGAAGTAAGAAAGAAGTAAGAAAGAAATAAAGAAGTAAGAAAGAAGTAAGAAAGAAAGAAGTAAGAAAGAAGTAAGAAAGAAGTAAGAAAGAAAGAAGAAATAAGAAAGAAAGAAGTAAGAAAGAAGAAAGAAAGAAGTAAGAAAGTAATAAGAAAGTAGTAAGAAAGTAGTAAGAAAGAAGAAAGAAAGAAGTAAGAAAGAAGAAAGAAAGAAGTAAGAAAGAAGTAAGAAAGAAGAAAGAAGTATGAAAGAAGAAAGAAAGAAGAAAGAAAGAAGTAAGAAAGAAGTAAGAAAGAAGTAAGAAAGAAGTAAGAAAGAAGTAAGAAAGAAGGAAGAAAGGAAGAAGAAAGAAAGAAGAAAGCAAGAAAAAATAAAGAAAGAAGTAAGAAAGAAGTAAGAAAGAAGTAAGAATAAAGTAAGAAAGAAAGAAGAAAGAAGTAAGATAGAAGAAAGAAGTAAGAAAGAAGAAAAAAGAAGTTAGAAAGAAGTAAGAAAGAAGTATTAAAGAAGTAAGAAAGAAGTAAGAAAGAAGTAAGAAAGAAGTAAGAAAGAAGTAAGAAAAAAGAAAGAAAGAAGTAAGAAAGAAGAAAGAAAGAAGTTAGAAAGAAGTAAGAAAGAAGTAAGAAATAAGTAAGAAAGAAGTAAGAAAGAAGTAAGAAAGAAGTAAGAAAGAAAGAAGAAAGAAGTAAGAAAGAAGTAAGAAAGAAGTAAGAAACAAGTAAGAAAGAAGTAAGAAAGAAGAAAGAAAGAAAGAAGTAAGAAAGAAGTAAGAAAGAAGTAAGAAAGAAGTAAAAAGGAATGAAGAAAGAAGTAAGAAAGAAGTAAGAAAGAAGTAAGAAAGAAAGAAGAAAGAAAGAAGAAAGCAAGAAGAAAGAAAGAAAGAAGTTAGAAAGAAGTAAGAAAGAAGTAAGAAAGAAGTAAGAAAGAAAGAAGAAAGAAGTAAGATAGAAGTAAGAAAGAAGTAAGAAAGAAGAAAAAAGAAGTTAGAAAGAAGTAAGAAAGAAGTAAGAAAGAAGTAAGAAAGAAGTAAAAAGGAATGAAGAAAGAAGTAAGAAAGAAGTAAGAAAGAAGTAAGAAAGAAAGAAGAAAGAAAGAAGAAAGCAAGAAGAAAGAAAGAAAGAAGTTAGAAAGAAGTAAGAAAGAAGTAAGAAAGAAGTAAGAAAGAAAGAAGTAAGAAAGAAGTAAGATAGAAGTAAGAAAGAAGTAAGAAAGAAGAAAAAAGAAGTTAGAAAGAAGTAAGAAAGAAGTAAGAAAGAAGTAAGAAAGAAGTAAGAAAGAAGAAAGAAAGAAGTAAGAAAGAAAGAAGAAAGAAAGAAGAAAGAAGTAAGAAAGACGTAAGAAAGACGTAAGAAAATAGTAAGAAAGAAAGAAGTAAGAAAGAAGTAAGAAAGAAGTAAGAAAGAAGTAAGAAAGAAAGAAGAAAGAAAGAAGAAAGAAAGAAGAAAGAAAGAAGTTAGAAAGAAGTAAGAAAGATGTAAGAAAGAAGTAAGAAATAAGTAAGAAAGAAGTAGGAAAGAAGTAAGAAAAAAGTAAGAAATAAAGAAGAAAGAAGTAAGAAAGAAGTAAGAAAGAAATAAAGAAGTAAGAAAGAAGTAAGAAAGAAAGAAGTAAGAAAGAAGTAAGAAAGAAGTAAGAAAGAAAGAAGAAATAAGAAAGAAAGAAGTAAGAAAGAAGAAAGAAAGAAGTAAGAAAGTAATAAGAAAGTAGTAAGAAAGTAGTAAGAAAGAAGAAAGAAAGAAGTAAGAAAGAAGAAAGAAAGAAGAAAGAAAGAAGTAAGAAAGAAGAAAGAAAGAAGTAAGAAAGAAGTAAGAAAGAAGAAAGAAGTATGAAAGAAGAAAGAAAGAAGAAAGAAAGAAGTAAGAAAGAAGTAAGAAAGAAGTAAGAAAGAAGTAAGAAAGAAAGAAGTAAGAAAGAAGTAAGAAAGAAGTAAGAAAGAAAGAAGAAAGAAAGAAGAAAGAAAGTAGTTAGAAAGAAGTAAGAAAGAAGTAAGAAAGAAGTTAAAAAGAAGTAAGAAAGAAGAAAGAAAGAAGTAAGAAAGAAGTAAGAAAGAAGTAAGAAAGAAGAAAAAAGAAGTTAGAAAGAAGCAAGAAAGAAGTAATAAAGAAGTAAGAAAGAAGTAAGAAAGAAGAAAGAAAGAAGTAAGATAGAAGAAAGAAAGAAAGAAGAAAGAATTAAGAAAGAAGTAAGAAAGAAGTAGGAAAGAAAGAAGTACGAAAGAAGTAAGAAAGAATTAAGAAAGAAAGAAGAAAGAAAGAAGTAAGAAAGAAGAAAGAAAGAAGTAAGAAAGTAGTTAGAAAGTAGTAAGAAAGAGGTAAGAAAGAAAGAAGAAAGAAAGAAGAAAGAAAGAAGAAAAAAGAAGTTAGAAAGAAGTAAGAAACAACTAAGAAAGAAGTAAGAAAGAAGTAAGAAAGAAGAAAGAAAGAAATAAGAAAGAAGAGAGAAAGAAAAAAGAAAGAAGTAAGAAAGAAGTAAGAAAGAAGTAAGAAAGAAGAAAAAAGACATTAGAAAGAAGTAAGAAAGAAGAAAGAAAGAAAGAAGTAAGAAAGAAGAAAGAAAGAAGAAAGAAGTAAGAAAGAAGTAAGAAAGGAGTAAGAAAGAAGTAAGAAAGAAAGAAGTAAGAAAGAAGTAAGAAAGAAGTAAGAAAGAAGTAAGAAAGAAAGAAGAAAGAAAGAAGTAAGAAAGAAGTAAGAAAGAAGAAAGAAAGAAGTAAGAAAGAAGTAAGAAGGAATGAAGAAAGAAGTAAGAAAGAAGTAAGAAAGAAGTAAGAAAGAAAGAAGAAAGAAAGAAGTTAGAAAGAAGTAAGAAAGAAGTAAGAAAGAAGTAAGAAAGAAGTAAGAAATAAGTAAGAAAGAAGTAAGAAAGAAGAAAGAAAGAAGTAAGAAAGAAGTAAGAAAGAAGAAAGAAAGAAGTAAAAAAGAAGAAAGAAATAAGAAAGAAAGAAGTAAGAAAGAAGTATGAAAGAAGTAAGAAAGAAGAAAGAAAGAAGTAAGAAAGAAGGAAGAAAGAAGTAAAAAAGAAGAAAGAAAGAAGAAAGAAAGAAGTAAGAAAGAAGTAAGAAAGAAGTAAGAAAGAACTAAGAAAGAACTAAGAAAGAAAGAAGTAAGAAAGAAGTAAGAAAGAAGTAAGAAAGAAGTTAGAAAGAAGTAGGAAAGTAGTAAGAAAGAAGTAAGAAAGAAAGAAGTAAGAAAGAAATAAGAAAGTAGTTAGAAAGAAGTTAGAAATAATTTAGAAATAAGAAAGAAAGAAGAAAGCAAGAAGAAAGAAATAAAGAAGTAAGAAAGAAGTAAGAAAGAAGTAAGAAAGAAGAAAAAAGACGTTAGAAAAAAGTAAGAAAGAAATAAGAAAGAAGTAAGAAAGAAGAAAGAAAGAAGAAAGAAGTAATAAAGAAGTAAGAGAGGAGTAAGAAAGAAGTAAGAAAGAAAGAAGTAAGAAAGAAGTAATAAAGAAGTAAGAAAGAAAGAAGAAAGAAAGAAGTAAGAAAGAAGTAAGATAGAAGTAAGAAAGAAGTAAGAAAGAAGAAAAAAGAAGTTAGAAAGAAGTAAGAAAGAAGTAAGAAAGAAGTAAGAAAGAAGAAAGAAAGAAGTAAGAAAGAAAGAAGAAAGAAAGAAAGAAGAAAGAAGTAAGAAAGAAGTAAGAAAGAAGTAAGAAAGAAGTAAGAAAGAAGCAAGAAAGAAGGAAGAAGGAAAGAAGAAAGAAAGAAGAAAGAAAGAAACAGGTTAGAAAGAAGTAAGAAAGTAGTAAGAAAGAAGTAAAAAAGTAGTTAAAAAGAAGTAAGAAAGAAGTAAGAAAGAAAGAAGAAAGAAAGAAGAAAGAAAGAAGTTAGAAAGAAGTAAGAAAGAAGTAAGAAAGAAGTTAGAAAGAAGTAAGAAAAAAGTAAGAAAGTAGTAAGAAAGAAGTAAGAAATAAGTAAGAAAGAAGTAAGAAAGAAAGAAATAAGAAAGAAATAGGAAAGTAGTTAGAAAGAAGTTAGAAAGAATTTAGAAATAAGAAAGAAAGAAGAATGCAAGAAGAAAGAAAGAAAGAAGTAAGAAGGAAGTAAGAAAGAAGTAAGAAAGAAATAAATAAGAAAGAAATAGGAAAGTAGTTAGAAAGAAGTTAGAAAGAATTTAGAAATAAGAAAGAAAGAAGAAAGCAAGAAGAAAGAAAGAAAGAAGTAAGAAAGAAGTAAGAAAGAAGTAAGAAAGAGGTAAGAAAGAAAGAAGTAAGAAAGAAGTAAGAAAGAAGTAAGAAAGAAGAAAGAAGTAAAAAGGAATGAGGAAAGAAGTAAGAAAGAAGTAAGAAAGAAGTAAGAAGGAAGAAAGAAAGAAAGAAGAAGTAAGAAAGAAGTAAGAAAGAAGTAAGAAAGAATAACAAAGAAGCAAGAAAGAAGTAAGAAAGGAAGAAGTAAGAAAGAAGTAAGAAAGAAGTAAGAAAGAAGTAAGAAAGAAGTAAGAAAGAAGGAAGAAAGAAGGAAGAAAGAAAGAAGAAAGAAAGAAACAAGTTAGAAAGAAGTAAGAAAGAAGTAAGAAAGAAGTAAAAAAGTAGTTGGAAAGAAGTAAGAAAGAAGTAAGAAAGAAAGAAGAAAGAAAGAAGAAAGAAAGAAGTTAGAAAGAAGTAAGAAAGAAGTAAGAAAGAAGTGAGAAAGAAGTAAGAAAGAAGTAAGAAAGTAGTAAGAAAGAAGTAAGAAATAAGTAAGAAAGAAGTAAGAAAGAAAGAAATAAGAAAGAAATAAGAAAGTAGTTAGAAAGAAGTTAGAAAGAATTTAGAAATAAGAAAGAAAGAAGAAAGCAAGAAGAAAGAAAGAAAGAAGTAAGAAAGAAGTAAGAAAGAAAGAAGAAAGAAAGAAAGAATAAAGAAAGAAGAAAGAGAGAAGAAAGAGAGAAGAAAGAAAGAAGAAAGAAAGAAGTAAGAAAGAAGTAAGAAAGAAGTAAGAAAGAAGTAAGAAAGAAGTAAAAAGGAATGAAGAAAGAAGTAAGAAAGAAGTAAGAAAGAAGTAAGAAAGAAGTAAGAAAGAATTAAGAAAGGAAGAAGAAAGAAAGAAGAAAGCAAGAAGAAAGAAAGAAAGAAGTAAGAAAGAAGTAAGAAAGAAATAAGAAAGAAGTAAGAAAGAAGTAAGAAAGAAAGAAGAAAGAAGTAAGAAAGAAGTAAGAAAGAAGTAAGAAAGAAGTCAGAAAGAAGTAAGAAAGAAGTAAGAAAGAAAGAAGTAAGAAAGAAGTAAGAAAGAAGTAAGAAAGAAGTAAGAAAGAAGTAAAAAGGAATGAAGAAAGAAGTAAGAAAGAAGTAAGAAAGAAGTAAGAAAGAAGTAAGAAAGAAGTAAGAAAGAAAGAAGAAAGAAGTAAGATAGAAGTAAGAAAGAAGTAAGAAAGAAGAAAAAAGAAGTTAGAGAGAAGTAAGAAAGAAGTAAGAAAGAAGTAAGAAAGAAGAAAGAAAGAAGTAAGAAAGAAAGAAGAAAGAAAGAAAGAAGAAAGAAGTAAGAAAGAAGTAAGAAAGAAGTAAGAAAGAAGTAAGAAAGAAGTAAGAAAGAAGGAAGAAAGAAAGAAGAAAGAAAGAAGAAAGAAAGAAACAAGTTAGAAAGAAGTAAGAAAGAAGTAAGAAAGAAGTAAAAAAGTAGTTAGAAAAAAGTAAGAAAGAAGTAAGAAAGAAAGAAGTAAGAAAGAAGTAAGAAAGAAGTTAGAAAGAAGTAAGAAAAAAGTAAGAAAGTAGTAAGGAAGTAAGAAAGAAGTAAGAAAGAAGTAAGAAAGAAAGAAATAAGAAAGAAATAAGAAAGTAGTTAGAAAGAAGTTAGAAAGAATTTAGAAATAAGAAAAAAAGAAGAAAGCAAGAAGAAAGAAAGAAAGAAGTAAGAAAGAAGTAAGAAAGAAGTAAGAAAGAAGTAAGAAAGAAAGAAGAAAGAAAGAAGAAAGAGAGAAGAAAGAGAGAAGAAAGAAAGAAGAAAGAAAGAATTAAGAAAGAAGTAAGAAAGAAGTAAGAAAGAAGTAAGAAAGAAGTAAAAAGGAATGAAGAAAGAAGTAAGAAAGAAGTAAGAAAGAAGTAAGTAAGAAGTAAGAAAGAAGGAAGAAAGGAAGAAGAAAGAAAGAAGAAAGCAAGAAAAAATAAAGAAAGAAGTAAGAAAGAAGTAAGAAAGAAGTAAGAAAGAAGTAAGAAAGAAAGAAGAAAGAAGTAAGATAGAAGAAAGAAGTAAGAAAGAAGAAAAAAGAAGTTAGAAAGAAGTAAGAATGAAGTATTAAAGAAGTAAGAAAGAAGTAAGAAAGAAGTAAGAAAGAAGTAAGAAAGAAGAAAGAAAGAAGTAAGAAAGAAGAAAGAAAGAAGTTAGAAAGAAGTAAGAAAGAAGTAAGAAATAAGTAAGAAAGAAGTAAGAAAGAAGTAAGAAAGAAAGAAGAAAGAAGTAAGAAAGAAGTAAGAAAGAAGTAAGAAAGAAGTAAGAAACAAGTAAGAAAGAAGTAAGAAAGAAGTAAGAAAGAAAGAAGTAAGAAAGAAGTAAGAAAGAAGTAAGAAAGAAAGAAGAAATAAGAAAGAAAGAAGTAAGAAAGAAGAAAGAAAGAAGTAAGAAAGTAGTAAGAAAGTAGTAAGAAAGAAGAAAGAAAGAAGTAAGAAAGAAGAAAGAAAGAAGTAAGAAAGAAGAAAGAAGTATGAAAGAAGAAAGAAAGAAGAAAGAAAGAAGTAAGAAAGAAGTAAGAAAGAAGTAAGAAAGAAGTAAAAAGGAATGAAGAAAGAAGTAAGAAAGAAGTAAGAAATAAGTAAGAAAGAAGTAAGAAAGAAGTAAGAAAGGAAGAAGAAAGAAAGAAGAAAGCAAGAAGAAAGAAAGAAAGAAGTAAGAAAGAAGTAAGAAAGAAGTAAGAAAGAAGAAAGAAAGAAAGAAGAAAGAAGTAAGATAGAAGTAAGAAAGAAGTAAGAAAGAAGAAAAAAGAAGATAGAAAGAAGTAAGAAAGAAGTAAGAAAGAAGTAAGAAAGAAGAAAGAAAGAAGTAAGAAAGAAAGAAGAAAGAAAGAAAGAAGAAAGAAGTAAGAAAGAAGTAAGAAAGAAGTAAGAAAGAAGTAAGAAAGAAGTAAGAAAGAAGAAAGAAAGAAGTAAGAAAGAAAGAAGAAAGAAAGAAGAAAGAAGTAAGAAAGACTTAAGGAAGACGTAAGAAAGTAGTAAGAAAGAAAGAAGTAAGAAAGAAGTAAGAAAGAAAGAAGAAAGAAAGAAGAAAGAAAGAAGAAAGAAAGAAGAAAGAAAGAAGAAAAAAAGAAGAAAGAAAGGAGTTAGAAAGAAGTAAGAAAGATGTAAGAAAAAAGTAAGAAATAAGTAAGAAAGAAGTAGGAAAGAAGTAAGAAAGAAGTAAGAAAGAAAGAAGAAAGAAGTAAGAAAGAAGTAAGAAAGAAGTAAGAAAGAAGTAAGAAAGAAAGAAGTAAGAAAGAAGTAAGAAAGAAGTAAGAAAGAAAGAAGAAATAAGAAAGAAAGAAGTAAGAAAGAAGAAAGAAAGAAGTAAGAAAGTAGTAAGAAAGTAGTAAGAAAGAAGAAAGAAAGAAGTAAGAAAGAAGAAAGAAAGAAGAAAGAAAGAAGTAAGAAAGAAGAAAGAAAGAAGTAAGAAAGAAGTAAGAAAGAAGAAAGAAGTATGAAAGAAGAAAGAAAGAAGAAAGAAGAAGTAAGAAAGAAGTAAGAAAGAAGTAAGAAAGAAGAAAAAAGAAGTTAGAAAGAAGCAAGAAAGAAGTAATAAAGAAGTAAGAAAGAAGTAAGAAAGAAGTAAGAAAGAAGTAAGAAAGAAGTAAGAAAGAAAGAAGAAAGAAGTAAGATAGAAGAAAGAAGTAAGGAAGAAGAAAAAAGAAGTTAGAAAGAAGTAAGAATGAAGTATTAAAGAAGTAAGAAAGAAGTAAGAAAGAAGTAAGAAAGAAGTAAGAAAGAAGAAAGAAAGAAGTAAGAAAGAAGAAAGAAAGAAGTTAGAAAGAAGTAAGAAAGAAGTAAGAAATAAGTAAGAAAGAAGTAAGAAAGAAGTAAGAAGGAAAGAAGAAAGAAGTAAGAAAGAAGTAAGAAAGAAGTAAGAAAGAAGTAAGAAACAAGTAAGAAAGAAGTAAGAAACAAGTAAGAAAGAAAGAAGTAAGAAAGAAGTAAGAAAGAAGTAAGAAAGAAAGAAGAAATAAGAAAGAAAGAAGTAAGAAAGAAGAAAGAAAGAAGTAAGAAAGTAGTAAGAAAGTAGTAAGAAAGAAGAAGGAAAGAAGTAAGAAAGAAGAAAGAAAGAAGTAAGAAAGAAGAAAGAAGTATGAAAGAAGAAAGAAAGAAGAAAGAAAGAAGTAAGAAAGAAGTAAGAAAGAAGTAAGAAAGAAGTAAAAAGGAATGAAGAAAGAAGTAAGAAAGAAGTAAGAAATAAGTAAGAAAGAAGTAAGAAATAAGTAAGAAAGAAGTAAGAAAGAAGTAAGAAAGGAAGAAGAAAGAAAGAAGAAAGCAAGAAGAAAGAAAGAAAGAAGTAAGAAAGAAGTAAGAAAGAAGTAAGAAAGAAGAAAGAAAGAAAGAAGAAAGAAGTAAGATAGAAGTAAGAAAGAAGTAAGAAAGAAGAAAAAAGAAGATAGAAAGAAGTAAGAAAGAAGTAAGAAAGAAGTAAGAAAGAAGAAAGAAAGAAGTAAGAAAGAAAGAAGAAAGAAAGAAAGAAGAAAGAAGTAAGAAAGAAGTAAGAAAGAAGTAAGAAAGAAGTAAGAAAGAAGTAAGAAAGAAGAAAGAAAGAAGTAAGAAAGAAAGAAGAAAGAAAGAAGAAAGAAGTAAGAAAGACTTAAGGAAGACGTAAGAAAGTAGTAAGAAAGAAAGAAGTAAGAAAGAAAGAAGAAAGAAAGAAGAAAGAAAGAAGAAAGAAAGAAGAAAGAAAGAAGAAAAAAAGAAGAAAGAAAGGAGTTAGAAAGAAGTAAGAAAGATGTAAGAAAAAAGTAAGAAATAAGTAAGAAAGAAGTAGGAAAGAAGTAAGAAAGAAGTAAGAAAGAAAGAAGAAAGAAGTAAGAAAGAAGTAAGAAAGAAGTAAGAAAGAAGTAAGAAAGAAAGAAGTAAGAAAGAAGTAAGAAAGAAGTAAGAAAGTAGTAAGAAAGTAGTAAGAAAGAAGAAAGAAAGAAGTAAGAAAGAAGAAAGAAAGAAGAAAGAAAGAAGTAAGAAAGAAGAAAGAAAGAAGTAAGAAAGAAGTAAGAAAGAAGAAAGAAAGAAGAAAGAAAGAAGAAAGAAGAAGTAAGAAAGAAGTAAGAAAGAAGTAAGAAAGAAGTAAGAAGAAAAAAGAAGTTAGAAAGAAGCAAGAAAGAAGTAATAAAGAAGTAAGAAAGAAGTAAGATAGAAGAAAGAAAGAAGTAAGATAGAAGAAAAAAGACGTTAGAAAGAATTAAGAAAGAAGTAAGAAAGAAGTAGGAAAGAAAGAAGTACGAAAGAAGTAAGAAAGAAGTAAGAAAGAAAGAAGAAAGAAAGAAATAAGAAAGAAGAAAGAAAGAAGTTAGAAAGAAGTAAGAAAGAAGTAAGAAAGAAGTAAGAAAGAAGTTAGAAAGAAGTAAGAAAGAAGTAAGAAAGAAGTAAGAAAGTAGTTAGAAAGAAGAAAGAAAGAAGTAAGAAAGAAGGAAGAAAGAAAGAAGAAAGAAGTAAGAAAGAAGTAAGAAAGAAGTAAGAAAGAAAGAAGTAAGAAAGAAGTAAGAAAGAAGTAAGAAAGAAGTAAGAAAGAAGTAAGAAAGAAAGAAGTAAGAAAGAAGTAAGAAAGAAGTAAGAAAGAAGTAAGAAAGAAGTAAAAAGGAATGAGGAAAGAAGTAAGAAAGAAGTAAGAAAGAAGTAAGAAGGAAGAAAGAAAGAAAGAAGAAGTAAGAAAGAAGTAAGAAAGAAGTAAGAAAGAAGTAAGAAAGAATAACAAAGAAGTAAGAAAGAAGTAAGAAAGGAAGAAGTAAGAAAGAAGTAAGAAAGAAGTAAGAAAAAAGTAAGAAAGAAGGAAGAAAGAAAGAAGAAAGAAAGAAGAAAGAAAGAAACAAGTTAGAAAGAAGTAAGAAATAAGTAAGAAAGAAGTAAGAAAGAAGTAAGAAAGAAGTAAAAAAGTAGTTGGAAAGAAGTAAGAAAGAAGTAAGAAAGAAAGAAGAAAGAATGAAGAAAGAAAGAAGTTAGAAAGAAGTAAGTAAGAAGTAAGAAATAAGTTAGAAAGAAGTAAGAAAGAAGTAAGAAAGTAGTAAGAAAGAAGTAAGAAATAAGTAAGAAAGAAGTAAGAAAGAAAGAAATAAGAAAGAAATAAGAAAGTAGTTAGAAAGGTGTTAGAAAGAATTTAGAAATAAGAAAGAAAAAAAAGCAAGATGAAAGAAAGAAAGAAGTAAGAAAGAAGTAAGAAAGAAAGAAGAAAGAAAGAAGAAAGAAAGAAGAAAGAGAGAAGAAAGAGAGAAGAAAGAAAGAAGAAAGAAAGAAGTAAGAAAGAAGTAAGAAAGAAGTAAGAAAGAAGTAAGAAAGAAGTAAAAAGGAATGAAGAAAGAAGTAAGAAAGAAGTAAGAAAGAAGTAAGAAAGAAGTAAGAAAGGAAGAAGAAAGAAAGAAGAAAGCAAGAAGAAAGCAAGAAAGAAGTAAGAAAGAAGTAAGAAAGAAGTAAGAAAGAAGAAAGAAAGAAAGAAGAAAGAAGTAAGATAGAAGTAAGAAAGAAGTAAGAAAGAAGAAAAAAGAAGATAGAAAGAAGTAAGAAAGAAGTAAGAAAGAAGTAAGAAAGAAGAAAGAAAGAAGTAAGAAATAAAGAAGAAAGAAAGAAAGAAGAAAGAAGTAAGAAAGAAGTAAGAAAGAAGTAAGAAAGAAGAAAGAAAGAAGTAAGAAAGAAGAAAGAAAGAAGTTAGAAAGAAGTAAGAAAGAAGTAAGAAATAAGTAAGAAAGAAGTAAGAAAGAAGTAAGAAAGAAGTAAGAAAGAAGTAAGAAAGAAGTAAGAAAGAAGTAAGAAAGAAGTAAGAAAGAAAGAAGAAAGAAAGAAGTAAGAAAGAAGTAAGAAAGAAGTAAAAATGAATGAAGAAAGAAGCAAGAAAGAAGAAAGATGTAAGAAAGAAGTAAGAAAGAAAGAAGAAAGAAAGAAGAAAGCAAGAAGAAAGAAAGAAAGAAGTAAGAAAGAAGTAAGGAAGAAGTAAGAAAGAAGTAAGAAAGAAGTAAGAAAGAAGTAAGAAAGAAAGAAGTAAGAAAGAAGTAAGAAAGAAGTAAGAAAGAAGTAAGAAAGAAGTAAGAAAGAAGTAAAAAGGAATGAAGAAAGAAGTAAGAAAGAAGTAAGAAAGAAGTAAGAAAGAAGTAAGAAAGAAGTAAGAAAGAAAGAAGAAAGAAAGAAGAAAGCAAGAAGAAAGAAAGAAAGAAGTAAGAAAGAAGTAAGAAAGAAGTAAGAAAGAAGTCAGAAAGAAAGAAGAAAGAAGTAAGATAGAAGTAAGAAAGAAGTAAGAAAGAAGAAAAAATAAGTTAGAAAGAAGTAAGAAAGAAGTAAGAAAGAAGTAAAAAAGAAGTAAGAAAGAAGAAAGAAAGAAGTAAGAAAGAAAGAAGAAATAAAGAAAGAAGAAAGAAGTAAGAAAGAAGTAAGAAAGAAGTAAGATAGAAGTAAGAAAGAAGTAAGAAAGAAGGAAGAAAGAAAGAAGAAAGAAAGAAACAAGTTAGAAAGAAGTAAGAAAGAAGTAAGAAAGAAGTAAAAAAGTAGTTAGAAAGAAGTAAGAAAGAAGTAAGAAAGAAAGAAGAAAGAAAGAAGAAAGAAAGAAGTTAGAAAGAAGTAAGAAAGAAGTAAGAAAGAAGTTAGAAAGAAGTAAGAAAAAAGTAAGAAAGTAGTAAGAAAGAAGTAAGAAATAAGTAAGAAAGAAGTAAGAAAGAAAGAAATAAGAAAGAAATAAGAAAGTAGTTAGAAAGAAGTTAGAAAGAATTTAGAAATAAGAAAGAAAGAAGAAAGCAAGAAGAAAGAAAGAAAGAAGTAAGAAAGAAGTAAGAAAGAAGTAAGAAAGAAAGAAGAAAGAAAGAAGAAAGAAAGAAGAAAGAGAGAAGAAAGAGAGAAGAAAGAAAGAAGAAAGAAAGAAGTAAGAAAGAAGTAAGAAAGAAGAAAGAAGTAAGAAAGAATTAAAAAGGAATGAAGAAAGAAGTAAGAAAGAAGTAAGAAAGAAGTAAGAAAGAAGTAAGAAAGGAAGAAGAAAGAAAGAAGAAAGCAAGAAAAAATAAAGAAAGAAGTAAGAAAGAAGTAAGAAAGAAGTAAGAAAGAAAGAAGAAAGAAGTAATATAGAAGAAAGAAGTAAGAAAGAAGAAAAAAGAAGTTAGAAAGAAGTAAGAAAGAAGTATTAAAGAAGTAAGAAAGAAGTAAGAAAGAAGAAAGAAAGAAGTAAGAAAGAAAGAAGAAAGAAAGAAAGAAGAAAGAAGTAAGAAAGAAGTAAGAAAGAAGTAAGAAAGAAGTAAGAAAGAAGTAAGAAAGAAGTAAGAAAGAAGAAAGAAAGAAGTAAGAAAGAAGAAAGAAAGAAGTTAGAAAGAAGTAAGAAAGAAGTAAGAAAGAAGTAAGAAAGAAGTAAGAAAGAAGTAAGAAAGAAGTAAGAAAGAAGAAAGAAAGAAGTAAGAAAGAAGAAAGAAAGAAGTTAGAAAGAAGTAAGAAAGAAGTAAGAAATAAGTAAGAAAGAAGTAAGAAAGAAGTAAGAAAGAAGTAAGAAAGAAGTAAGAAAGAAGTAAGAAAGAAGTAAGAAAGAAAGAAGAAAGAAAGAAGTAAGAAAGAAGTAAAAAGGAATGAAGAAAGAAGCAAGAAAGAAGTAAGAAAGATGTAAGAAAGAAGTAAGAAAGAAGTAAGAAAGAAAGAAGAAAGAAAGAAGAAAGCAAGAAGAAAGAAAGAAAGAAGTAAGAAAGAAGTAAGAAAGAAGTAAGAAAGAAGTAAGAAAGAAAGAAGTAAGAAAGAAGTAAGAAAGAAGTAAGAAAGAAGTAAGAAAGAAGTAAAAAGGAATGAAGAAAGAAGTAAGAAAGAAGTAAGAAAGAAGTAAGAAAGAAGTAA
Organism: Columba livia; assembly: GCF_036013475.1. Taxonomy (NCBI): domain Eukaryota; kingdom Metazoa; phylum Chordata; class Aves; order Columbiformes; family Columbidae; genus Columba; species Columba livia. Next base: position 24,391 of record NW_027043705.1, read on the forward strand.
GAAAGAAGTAAGAAAGAAAGAAGAAAGAAAGAAGAAAGCAAGAAGAAAGAAAGAAAGAAGTAAGAAAGAAGTAAGAAAGAAAGAAGAAAGAAGTAAGATAGAAGTAAGAAAGAAGTAAGAAAGAAGAAAAAAGAAGTTAGAAAGAAGTAAGAAAGAAGTAAGAAAGAAGTAAAAAAGAAGTAAGAAAGAAGAAAGAAAGAAGTAAGAAAGAAAGAAGAAAGAAAGAAAGAAGAAAGAAGTAAGAAAGAAGTAAGATAGAAGTAAGAAAGAAGTAAGAAAGAAGTAAGAAAGAAGGAAGAAAGAAAGAAGAAAGAAAGAAACAAGTTAGAAAGAAGTAAGAAAGAAGTAAGAAAGAAGTAAAAAAGTAGTTAGAAAGAAGAAAGAAAGAAGTAAGAAAGAAAGAAGAAAGAAAGAAAGAAGAAAGAAGTAAGAAAGAAGTAAGATAGAAGTAAGAAAGAAGTAAGAAAGAAAGAAGAAAGAAAGAAAGAAGAAAGAAGTAAGAAAGAAGTAAGATAGAAGTAAGAAAGAAGTAAGAAAGAAGTAAGAAAGAAGGAAGAAAGAAAGAAGAAAGAAAGAAACAAGTTAGAAAGAAGTAAGAAAGAAGTAAGAAAGAAGTAAAAAAGAAGTAAGAAAGAAGAAAGAAAGAAGTAAGAAAGAAAGAAGAAAGAAAGAAAGAAGAAAGAAGTAAGAAAGAAGTAAGATAGAAGTAAGAAAGAAGTAAGAAAGAAAGAAGAAAGAAAGAAGAAAGAAAGAAGTTAGAAAGAAGTAAGAAAGAAGTAAGAAAGAAGTTATAAAGAAGTAAGAAAGAAGTTAGAAAGAAGTAAGAAAGAAGTAAGAAAGAAGTAAGAAAGAAGTAAGAAAGAAGTAAGAAAGAAGAAAGAAAGAAGAAAGAAAGAAGTAAGAAAGAAGAAAGAAAGAAAGAAGAAAGAAGTAAGAAAGAAGTAAGAAAGAAGTAAGAAAGAAGTAAGAAAGAAGTAAGAAAGAAGTAAGAAAGAAGTAAGAAAGAAGTAAGAAAGAAGTAAGAAAGAAAGAAAGAAGAAAGAAGTAAGAAAGAAGTAAGAAAGAAGTAAGAAAGAAGTAAGAAAGAAGTAAGAAAGAAGTAAGAAAGAAGTAAGAAAGAAGAAAGAAAGAAGTAAGAAAGAAGAAAGAAAGAAGTTAGAAAGAAGTAAGAAAGAAGTAAGAAAGAAGTAAGAAAGAAGTAAGAAAGAAGTAAGAAAGAAGAAAGAAAGAAGTAAGAAAGAATGAAGAAAGAAGTTAGAAAGAAGTAAGAAAGAAGTAAGAAAGAAGTAAGAAAGAAAGAAGTAAGAAAGAAGTAAGAAAGAAGTAAGAAAGAAGTAAGAAAGAAGTAAAAAGGAATGAAGAAAGAAGTAAGAAAGAAGTAAGAAAGAAGTAAGAAAGAAAGAAGAAAGAAAGAAGAAAGCAAGAAGTAAGAAAGAAGTAAGAAAGAAAGAAGTAAGAAAGAAGTAAGAAAGAAGTAAGAAAGAAGTAAGAAAGAAGTAAAAAGGAATGAAGAAAGAAGTAAGAAAGAAGTAAGAAAGAAGTAAGAAAGAAGTAAGAAAGAAGTAAGAAAGAAGTAAGAAAGAAGTAAGAAAGAAAGAAGAAAGAAAGAAGAAAGCAAGAAGAAAGAAAGAAAGAAGTAAGAAAGAAGTAAGAAAGAAGTAAGAAAGAAGTAAGAAAGAAAGAAGAAAGAAGTAAGATAGAAGTAAGAAAGAAGTAAGAAAGAAGGAAGAAAGAAAGAAGAAAGAAAGAAACAAGTTAGAAAGAAGTAAGAAAGAAGTAAGAAAGAAGTAAAAAAGTAGTTAGTAAGAAGTAAGAAAGAAGTAAGAAAGAAAGAAGAAAGAAAGAAGAAAGAAAGAAGTTAGAAAGAAGTAAGAAAGAAGTAAGAAAGAAGTTAGAAAGAAGTAAGAAAAAAGTAAGAAAGTAGTAAGAAAGAAGTAAGAAAGAAGTAAGAAAGAAGTAAGAAAGAAAGAAATAAGAAAGAAATAAGAAAGTAGTTAGAAAGAAGTTAGAATGAATTTAGAAATAAGAAAGAAAGAAGAAAGCAAGAAGAAAGAAAGAAAGAAGTAAGAAAGAAGTAAGAAAGAAGTAAGAAAGAAAGAAGAAAGAAAGAAGAAAGAAAGAAGAAAGAGAGAAGAAAGAGAGAAGAAAGAAAGAAGAAAGAAAGAAGTAAGAAAGAAGTAAGAAAGAAGAAAGAAGTAAGAAAGAAGTAAAAAGGAATGAAGAAAGAAGTAAGAAAGAAGTAAGAAAGAAGTAAGAAAGAAGTAAGAAAGGAAGAAGAAAGAAAGAAGAAAGCAAGAAAAAATAAAGAAAGAAGTAAGAAAGAAGTAAGAAAGAAGTAAGAAAGAAAGAAGAAAGAAGTAAGATAGAAGAAAGAAGTAAGAAAGAAGAAAAAAGAAGTTAGAAAGAAGTTAGAAAGAAGTAAGAAAGAAGTAAGAAAGAAGTAAGAAAGAAGTAAGAAAGAAGAAAGAAAGAAGTAAGAAAGAAAGAAAGAAGAAAGAAGTAAGAAAGAAGTAAGAAAGAAGTAAGAAAGAAGTAAGAAAGAAGTAAGAAAGAAGTAAGAAAGAAGAAAGAAAGAAGTAAGAAAGAAGAAAGAAAGAAGTTAGAAAGAAGTAAGAAAGAAGTAAGAAAGAAGTAAGAAAGAAGTAAGAAAGAAGTAAGAAAGAAGAAAGAAAGAAGAAAGAAAGAAGTAAGAAAGAAGTAAGAAAGAAGTAAAAAGGAATGAAGAAAGAAGCAAGAAAGAAGTAAGAAAGATGTAAGAAAGAAGTAAGAAAGAAGTAAGAAAGAAAGAAGAAAGAAAGAAGAAAGCAAGAAGAAACAAAGAAAGAAGTAAGAAAGAAGTAAGAAAGAAGTAAGAAAGAAAGAAGTAAGAAAGAAGTAAGAAAGAAGTAAGAAAGAAGTAAGAAAGAAGTAAAAAGGAATGAAGAAAGAAGTAAGAAAGAAGTAAGAAAGAAGTAAGAAAGAAGTAAGAAAGAAGTAAGAAAGAAAGAAGAAAGAAAGAAGAAAGCAAGAAGAAAGAAAGAAAGAAGTAAGAAAGAAGTAAGAAAGAAGTAAGAAAGAAGTAAGAAAGAAAGAAGAAAGAAGTAAGATAGAAGTAAGAAAGAAGTAAGAAAGAAGTAAAAAAGAAGTAAGAAAGAAGTAAGAAAGAAAGAAGAAAGAAAGAAGAAAGCAAGAAGAAAGAAAGAAAGAAGTAAGAAAGAAGTAAGAAAGAAGTAAGAAAGAAAGAAGAAAGAAAGAAGAAAGCAAGAAGAAAGAAAGAAAGAAGTAAGAAAGAAGTAAGAAAGAAGTAAGAAAGAAGTAAGAAAGAAAGAAGAAAGAAGTAAGATAGAAGTAAGAAAGAAGTAAGAAAGAAGTAAAAAAGAAGTAAGAAAGAAGAAAGAAAGAAGTAAGAAAGAAAGAAGAAAGAAAGAAAGAAGAAAGAAGTAAGAAAGAAGTAAGAAAGAAGTAAGAAAGAAGGAAGAAAGAAGTAAGAAAGAAGGAAGAAAGAAAGAAGAAAGAAAGAAACAAGTTAGAAAGAAGTAAGAAAGAAGTAAGAAAGAAGTTATAAAGAAGTAAGAAAGAAGTTAGAAAGAAGTAAGAAAGAAGTAAGAAAGAAGTAAGAAAGAAGTAAGAAAGAAGGAAGATAGAAAGCAGAAAGAAAGAAGAAAGAAAGAAGTAAGAAAGAAGTAAGAAAGAAGTAAGAAAGAAGTAAGAAAGAAGTAAGAAAGAAGTAAGAAAGAAAGAAGTAAGAAAGAAGTAAGAAAGAAGTAAGAAAGAAAGAAGAAATAAGAAAGAAAGTAGTAAGAAAGAAGAAAGAAAGAAGTAAGAAAGAAGAAAGAAAGAAGAAAGAAAGAAGTAAGAAAGAAGAAAGAAAGAAGTATGAAAGAAGAAAGAAAGAAGAAAGAAGTATGAAAGAAGAAAGAAAGAAGAAAGAAAGAAGTAAGACAGAAGTAAGAAAGAAGTAAGAAAGAAGTAAGAAAGAAAGAAGTAAGAAAGAAGTAAGAAAGAAGTAAGAAAGAATGAAGAAAGAAAGAAGAAAGAAAGAAGTTAGAAAGAAGTAAGAAAGAAGTAAGAAAGAAGTAAGAAAGAAGTAAGAAAGAAGTAAGAAAGAAGTAAGAAAGAAGTAAGAAAGAAGTAAGAAAGAAAGAAAGAAGAAAGAAGTAAGAAAGAAGTAAGAAAGAAGTAAGAAAGAAGTAAGAAAGAAGTAAGAAAGAAGTAAGAAAGAAGTAAGAAAGAAGAAAGAAAGAAGTAAGAAAGAAGAAAGAAAGAAGTTAGAAAGAAGTAAGAAAGAAGTAAGAAAGAAGTAAGAAAGAAGTAAGAAAGAAGTAAGAAAGAAGAAAGAAAGAAGTAAGAAAGAATGAAGAAAGAAGTTAGAAAGAAGTAAGAAAGAAGTAAGAAAGAAGTAAGAAACAAAGAAGTAAGAAAGAAGTAAGAAAGAAGTAAGAAAGAAGTAAGAAAGAAGTAAGAAAGAAGTAAGAAAGAAGTAAGAAAGAAAGCAGAAAGCAAGAAGTAAGAAAGAAGTAAGAAAGAAAGAAGTAAGAAAGAAGTAAGAAAGAAGTAAGAAAGAAGTAAGAAAGAAGTAAAAAGGAATGAAGAAAGAAGTAAGAAAGAAGTAAGAAAGAAGTAAGAAAGAAGTAAGAAAGAAGTAAGAAAGAAAGAAGAAAGAAAGAAGAAAGCAAGAAGAAAGAAAGAAAGAAGTAAGAAAGAAGTAAGAAAGAAGTAAGAAAGAAAGAAGAAAGAAAGAAGAAAGCAAGAAGAAAGAAAGAAAGAAGTAAGAAAGAAGTAAGAAAGAAGTAAGAAAGAAGTAAGAAAGAAAGAAGAAAGAAGTAAGATAGAAGTAAGAAAGAAGTAAGAAAGAAGGAAGAAAGAAAGAAGAAAGAAAGAAACAAGTTAGAAAGAAGTAAGAAAGAAGTAAGAAAGAAGTAAAAAAGTAGTTAGAAAGAAGTAAGAAAGAAGTAAGAAAGAAAGAAGAAAGAAAGAAGAAAGAAAGAAGTTAGAAAGAAGTAAGAAAGAAGTAAGAAAGAAGTTAGAAAGAAGTAAGAAAAAAGTAAGAAAGTAGTAAGAAAGAAGTAAGAAAGAAGTAAGAAAGAAGTAAGAAAGAAGTAAGAAAGAAAGAAATAAGAAAGAAATAAGAAAGTAGTTAGAAAGAAGTTAGAATGAATTTAGAAATAAGAAAGAAAGAAGAAAGCAAGAAGAAAGAAAGAAAGAAGTAAGAAAGAAGTAAGAAAGAAGTAAGAAAGAAAGAAGAAAGAAAGAAGAAAGAAAGAAGAAAGAGAGAAGAAAGAGAGAAGAAAGAAAGAAGAAAGAAAGAAGTAAGAAAGAAGTAAGAAAGAAGAAAGAAGTAAGAAAGAAGTAAAAAGGAATGAAGAAAGAAGTAAGAAAGAAGTAAGAAAGAAGTAAGAAAGAAGTAAGAAAGGAAGAAGAAAGAAAGAAGAAAGCAAGAAAAAATAAAGAAAGAAGTAAGAAAGAAGTAAGAAAGAAGTAAGAAAGAAAGAAGAAAGAAAGAAGAAAGAAAGAAACAAGTTAGAAAGAAGTAAGAAAGAAGTAAGAAAGAAGTAAAAAAGTAGTTAGAAAGAAGTAAGAAAGAAGTAAGAAAGAAAGAAGAAAGAAAGAAGAAAGAAAGAAGTTAGAAAGAAGTAAGAAAGAAGTAAGAAAGAAGTTATAAAGAAGTAAGAAAGAAGTTAGAAAGAAGAAAGAAGTAAGAAAGAAGTAAGAAAGAAGTAAGAAAGAAGGAAGATAGAAAGCAGAAAGAAAGAAGAAAGAAAGAAGTAAGAAAGAAGTAAGAAAGAAGTAAGAAAGAAGTAAGAAAGAAGTAAGAAAGAAGAAAGAAAGAAGTAAGAAAGAAGTAAGAAAGAAGAAAAAAGAAGTTAGAAAGAAGTAAGAAAGAAGTATTAAAGAAGTAAGAAAGAAGTAAGAAAGAAGAAAGAAAGAAGTAAGAAAGAAAGAAGAAAGAAAGAAAGAAGAAAGAAGTAAGAAAGAAGTAAGAAAGAAGTAAGAAAGAAGTAAGAAAGAAGTAAGAAAGAAGTAAGAAAGAAGCAAGAAATAAGTAAGAAAGAAGAAAGAAAGAAGTTAGAAAGAAGTAAGAAAGAAGTAAGAAAGAAGTAAGAAAGAAGTAAGAAAGAACTAAGAAAGAAGAAAGAAAGAAGTAAGAAAGAAGAAAGAAAGAAGTTAGAAAGAAGTAAGAAAGAAGTAAGAAATAAGTAAGAAAGAAGTAAGAAAGAAGTAAGAAAGAAGTAAGAAAGAAGTAAGAAAGAAGTAAGAAAGAAAGAAGAAAGAAAGAAGTAAGAAAGAAGTAAGAAAGAAGTAAAAAGGAATGAAGAAAGAAGCAAGAAAGAAGTAAGAAAGATGTAAGAAAGAAGTAAGAAAGAAGTAAGAAAGAAAGAAGAAAGAAAGAAGAAAGCAAGAAGAAAGAAAGAAAGAAGTAAGAAAGAAGTAAGAAAGAAGTAAGAAAGAAGTAAGAAAGAAAGAAGTAAGAAAGAAGTAAGAAAGAAGTAAGAAAGAAGTAAGAAAGAAGTAAAAAGGAATGAAGAAAGAAGTAAGAAAGAAGTAAGAAAGAAGTAAGAAAGAAGTAAGAAAGAAGTAAGAAAGAAAGAAGAAAGAAAGAATAAAGCAAGAAGAAAGAAAGAAAGAAGTAAGAAAGAAGTAAGAAAGAAGTAAGAAAGAAGTAAGAAAGAAGTAAGAAAGAAAGAAGAAAGAAGTAAGATAGAAGTAAGAAAGAAGTAAGAAAGAAGAAAAAAGAAGTTAGAAAGAAGTAAGAAAGAAGTAAGAAAGAAGTAAAAAAGAAGTAAGAAAGAAGAAAGAAAGAAGTAAGAAAGAAAGAAGAAATAAAGAAAGAAGAAAGAAGTAAGAAAGAAGTAAGAAAGAAGTAAGAAAGAAGTAAGAAAGAAGTAAGAAAGAAGTAAGAAAGAAGGAAGAAAGAAAGAAGAAAGAAAGAAACAAGTTAGAAAGAAGTAAGAAAGAAGTAAGAAAGAAGTAAAAAAGTAGTTAGAAAGAAGTAAGAAAGAAGTAAGAAAGAAAGAAGAAAGAAAGAAGAAAGAAAGAAGTTAGAAAGAAGTAAGAAAGAAGTAAGAAAGAAGTTAGAAAGAAGTAAGAAAAAAGTAAGAAAGTAGTAAGAAAGAAGTAAGAAATAAGTAAGAAAGAAGTAAGAAAGAAAGAAATAAGAAAGAAATAAGAAAGTAGTTAGAAAGAAGTTAGAAAGAATTTAGAAATAAGAAAGAAAGAAGAAAGCAAGAAGAAAGAAAGAAAGAAGTAAGAAAGAAGTAAGAAAGAAGTAAGAAAGAAAGAAGAAAGAAAGAAGAAAGAGAGAAGAAAGAGAGAAGAAAGAAAGAAGAAAGAAAGAAGTAAGAAAGAAGTAAGAAAGAAGAAAGAAGTAAGAAAGAAGTAAAAAGGAATGAAGAAAGAAGTAAGAAAGAAGTAAGAAAGAAGTGAGAAAGAAGTAAGAAAGGAAGAAGAAAGAAAGAAGAAAGCAAGAAAAAATAAAGAAAGAAGTAAGAAAGAAGTAAGAAAGAAGTAAGAAAGAAAGAAGAAAGAAGTAAGATAGAAGAAAGAAGTAAGAAAGAAGAAAAAAGAAGTTAGAAAGAAGTAAGAAAGAAGTATTAAAGAAGTAAGAAAGAAGTAAGAAAGAAGAAAGAAAGAAGTAAGAAAGAAAGAAGAAAGAAAGAAAGAAGAAAGAAGTAAGAAAGAAGTAAGAAAGAAGTAAGAAAGAAGTAAGAAAGAAGTAAGAAAGAAGTAAGAAAGAAGTAAGAAAGAAGTAAGAAAGAAGTAAGAAAGAAGAAAGAAAGAAGTAAGAAAGAAAGAAGAAAGAAAGAAAGAAGAAAGAAGTAAGAAAGAAGTAAGAAAGAAGTAAGAAAGAAGTAAGAAAGAAGTAAGAAAGAAGAAAGAAAGAAGTAAGAAAGAAGAAAGAAAGAAGTTAGAAAGAAGTAAGAAAGAAGTAAGAAAGAAGTAAGAAAGAAGTAAGAAAGAAGTAAGAAAGAAGTAAGAAAGAAGAAAGAAAGAAGTTAGAAAGAAGTAAGAAAGAAGTAAGAAAGAAGTAAGAAAGAAAGAAGAAAGAAAGAAGAAAGAAGTAAGAAAGAAGTAAGAAAGAAAGAAGAAATAAGAAAGAAAGAAGTAAGAAAGAAGAAAGAAAGAAGTAAGAAAGCAGTAAGAAAGAAGAAAGAAAGAAGTAAGAAAGAAGAAAGAAAGAAGAAAGAAACAAGTAAGAAAGAAGAAAGAAAGAAGTATGAAAGAAGAAAGAAAGAAGAAAGAAGTATGAAAGAAGAAAGAAAGAAGAAAGAAAGAAGTAAGAAAGAAGTAAGAAAGAAGTAAGAAAGAAGTAAGAAAGAAAGAAGTAAGAAAGAAGTAAGAAAGAAGTAAGAAAGAATGAAGAAAGAAAGAAGAAAGAAAGAAGAAAGAAAGAAGTTAGAAAGAAGTAAGAAAGAAGTAAGAAAGAAGTTATAAAGAAGTAAGAAAGAAGTAAGAAAGAAGTAAGAAAGAAGTAAGAAAGAAGTAAGAAAGAAGTAAGAAAGAAGAAAAAAGAAGTTAGAAAGAAGCAAGAAAGAAGTAATAAAGAAGTAAGAAAGAAGTAAGAAAGAAGAAAGAAAGAAGTAAGATAGAAGAAAGAAAGAAAGAAGAAAGAATTAAGAAAGAAGTAAGAAAGAAGTAGGAAAGAAAGAAGTACGAAAGAAGTAAGAAAGAAGTAAGAAAGAAAGAAGAAAGAAAGAAGTAAGAAAGAAGAAAGAAAGAAGTTAGAAAGAAGTAAGAAAGAAGTAAGAAAGAAGTAAGAAAGAAGTAAGAAAGAAGTAAGAAAGAAGGAAGATAGAAAGCAGAAAGAAAGAAGAAAGAAAGAAGTTAGAAAGAAGTGAGAAAGAAGTAAGAAAGAAGTAAGAAAGTAGTTAGAAAGAAGAAAGAAAGAAGTAAGAAAGAAGGAAGAAAGAAAGAAGAAAGAAAGAAGTTAGAAAGAAGTAAGAAAGAAGTAAGAAAGAAGTTAGAATGAAGTAAGAAAGAAGTAAGAAAGAAGTAAGAAAGAAAGAAGAAAGAAGTAAGAAAGAAGTAAGAAAGAAGTAAGAAAGAAAGAAGTAAGAAAGAAGTAAGAAAGAAGTAAGTAAGAAAGAAGAAAGAAGTAAGAAAGAAGAAAGAAAGAAGTAAGAAAGAAGCAAGAAAGAAGAAAGAAATAAGTAAGAAAGAAGAAAGAAAGAAGAAAGAAAGAAGTAAGAAAGAAGTAAGAAATAAGAAAGAAAGAAGTAAGAAAGAAGTTAGAAAGAAAGAAGTAAGAAAGAAGTAAGAAAGAAGTAAGAAAGAAAGAAGAAAGAAAGAAGAAAGAAAGAAGTTAGAAAGAAGTAAGAAAGAAGTAAGAAAGAAGTTAGAAAGAAGTAAAAAAGAAGTAAGAAAGTAGTAAGAAAGAAGTAAGAAAGAAGGAAGAAATAAGTAAGAAAGAAGTAAGAAGAAGAAAGAAGTAAGAAAGAAGTAAGAAAGAAGAAAAAAGAAGTAAGAAAGAAGAAAGAAAGAAGAAAGAAAGAAGTAAGAAAGAAGGAAGATAGAAAGCAGAAAGAAAGAAGAAAGAAAGAAGTTAGAAAGAAGTGAGAAAGAAGTAAGAAAGAAGTAAGAAAGTAGTTAGAAAGAAGAAAGAAAGAAGTAAGAAAGAAGGAAGAAAGAAAGAAGAAAGAAAGAAGTTAGAAAGAAGTAAGAAAGAAGTAAGAAAGAAGTTAGAATGAAGTAAGAAAGAAGTAAGAAAGAAGTAAGAAAGAAAGAAGAAAGAAGTAAGAAAGAAGTAAGAAAGAAGTAAGAAAGAAGTAAGAAAGAAGTAAGAAAGAAGTAAGAAAGAAGTAAGAAAGAAGTAAGTAAGAAAGAAGAAAGAAGTAAGAAAGAAGTAAGAAAGAAGTAAGAAAGAAGTAAGAAAGAAAGAAGAAAGAAGTAAGAAAGAAGTAAGAAAGAAGTAAGAAAGAAAGAAGTAAGAAAGAAGTAAGAAAGAAGTAAGTAAGAAAGAAGAAAGAAGTAAGAAAGAAGTAAGAAAGTAGTAAGAAAGTAGTAAGAAAGAAGAAAGAAGGAAGTAAGAAAGAAGAAAGAAAGAAGAAAGAAGTAAGAAAGAAGAAAGAAAGAAGTAAGAAAGAAGCAAGAAAGAAGAAAGAAATAAGTAAGAAAGAAGAAAGAAAGAAGAAAGAAAGAAGTAAGAAAGAAGTAAGAAATAAGAAAGAAAGAAGTAAGAAAGAAGTTAGAAAGAAAGAAGTAAGAAAGAAGTAAGAAAGAAGTAAGAAAGAAAGAAGAAAGAAAGAAGAAAGAAACAAGTTAGAAAGAAGTAAGAAAGAAGTAAGAAAGAAGTTAGAAAGAAGTAAAAAAGAAGTAAGAAAGTAGTAGGAAAGAAGTAAGAAAGAAGGAAGAAATAAGTAAGAAAGAAGTAAGAAGAAGAAAGAAAGAAGTAAGAAAGAAGTAAGAAAGAAGTAAGTAAGAAAGAAGAAAGAAGTAAGAAAGAAGTAAGAAATAAGTAAGAAAGAAGTAAGAAAGTAGTAAGAAAGTAGTAAGAAAGAAGAAAGAAAGAAGTAAGAAAGAAGAAAGAAAGAAGAAAGAAGTAAGAAAGAAGAAAGAAAGAAGTAAGAAAGAAGCAAGAAAGAAGAAAAAATAAGTAAGAAAGAAGAAAGAAAGGAGAAAGAAAGAAGTAAGAAAGAAGTAAGAAATAAGAAAGAAAGAAGTAAGAAAGAAGTTAGAAAGAAAGAAGTAAGAAAGAAGTAAGAAAGAAGTAAGAAAGAAAGAAGAAAGAAAGAAGAAAGAAAGAAGTTAGAAAGAAGTAAGAAAGAAGTAAGAAAGAAGTTAGAAAGAAGTGAAAAAGAAGTAAGAAAGTAGTAAGAAACAAGTAAGAAAGAAGGAAGAAATAAGTAAGAAAGAAGTAAGAAGAAGAAAGAAGTAAGAAAGAAGTAAGAAAGAAGAAAAAAGAAGTAAGAAAGAAGAAAGAAAGAAGAAAGAAAGAAGCAAGAAAGAAGTAAGAAAGAAGTAAGAAAGAAGTAAGAAAGAAAGAAGTAAGAAAGAAGTAAGAAAGAAGTAAGCAAGAAGTAAGAAAGAAGTAAGATAGAAAGCAGAAAGAAAGAAGAAAGAAAGAAGTTAGAAAGAAGTGAGAAAGAAGTAAGAAAGAAGTAAGAAAGTAGTTAGAAAGAAGAAAGAAAGAAGTAAGAAAGAAGGAAGAAAGAAAGAAGAAAGAAAGAAGTTAGAAAGAAGTAAGAAAGAAGTAAGAAAGAAGTTAGAATGAAGTAAGAAAGAAGTAAGAAAGAAGTAAGAAAGAAAGAAGAAAGAAGTAAGAAAGAAGTAAGAAAGAAGTAAGAAAGAAAGAAGTAAGAAAGAAGTAAGAAAGAAGTAAGTAAGAAAGAAGAAGGAAGTAAGAAAGAAGTAAGAAAGAAGTAAGAAAGAAGTAAGAAAGAAAGAAGAAAGAAGTAAGAAAGAAGTAAGAAAGAAGTAAGAAAGAAAGAAGTAAGAAAGAAGTAAGAAAGAAGTAAGTAAGAAAGAAGAAAGAAGTAAGAAAGAAGTAAGAAATAAGTAAGAAAGAAGTAAGAAAGTAGTAAGAAAGTAGTAAGAAAGAAGAAAGAAGGAAGTAAGAAAGAAGAAAGAAAGAAGAAAGAAGTAAGAAAGAAGAAAGAAAGAAGTAAGAAAGAAGCAAGAAAGAAGAAAGAAATAAGTAAGAAAGAAGAAAGAAAGAAGAAAGAAAGAAGTTAGAAAGAAGTAAGAAAGAAGTAAGAAAGAAGTTAGAATGAAGTAAGAAAGAAGTAAGAAAGAAGTAAGAAAGAATGAAGAAAGAAAGAAGAAAGAAAGAAGAAAGAAAGAAGTTAGAAAGAAGTAAGAAAGAAGTAAGAAAGAAGTTATAAAGAAGTAAGAAAGAAGTAAGAAAGAAGTAAGAAAGAAGTAAGAAAGAAGTAAGAAAGAAGTAAGAAAGAAGTAAGAAAGAAGAAAAAAGAAGTTAGAAAGAAGCAAGAAAGAAGTAATAAAAAAGTAAGAAAGAAGTAAGAAAGAAGAAAGAAAGAAGTAAGATAGAAGAAAGAAAGAAAGAAGAAAGAATTAAGAAAGAAGTAAGAAAGAAGTAGGAAAGAAAGAAGTACGAAAGAAGTAAGAAAGAAGTAAGAAAGAAAGAAGAAAGAAAGAAGTAAGAAAGAAGAAAGAAAGAAGTTAGAAAGAAGTAAGAAAGAAGTAAGAAAGAAGTAAGAAAGAAGTAAGAAAGTAGTTAGAAAGAAGAAAGAAAGAAGTAAGAAAGAAGGAAGAAAGAAAGAAGAAAGAAAGAAGTTAGAAAGAAGTAAGAAAGAAGTAAGAAAGAAGTTAGAATGAAGTAAGAAAGAAGTAAGAAAGAAGTAAGAAAGAAAGAAGAAAGAAGTAAGAAAGAAGTAAGAAAGAAGTAAGAAAGAAAGAAGTAAGAAAGAAGTAAGAAAGAAGTAAGTAAGAAAGAAGAAAGAAGTAAGAAAGAAGTAAGAAAGAAGTAAGAAAGAAGTAAGAAAGTAGTAAGAAAGTAGTAAGAAAGAAGAAAGAAAAAAGTAAGAAAGAAGAAAGAAAGAAGAAAGAAGTAAGAAAGAAGAAAGAAAGAAGTAAGAAAGAAGCAAGAAAGAAGAAAGAAATAAGTAAGAAAGAAGAAAGAAAGAAGAAAGAAAGAAGTAAGAAAGAAGTAAGAAATAAGAAAGAAAGAAGTAAGAAAGAAGTTAGAAAGAAAGAAGTAAGAAAGAAGTAAGAAAGAAGTAAGAAAGAAAGAAGAAAGAAAGAAGAAAGAAAGAAGTTAGAAAGAAGTAAGAAAGAAGTAAGAAAGAAGTTAGAAAGAAGTAAAAAAGAAGTAAGAAAGTAGTAAGAAAGAAGTAAGAAAGAAGGAAGAAATAAGTAAGAAAGAAGTAAGAAGAAGAAAGAAGTAAGAAAGAAGTAAGAAAGAAGAAAAAAGAAGTAAGAAAGAAGAAAGAAAGAAGAAAGAAAGAAGTAAGAAAGAAGGAAGATAGAAAGCAGAAAGAAAGAAGAAAGAAAGAAGTTAGAAAGAAGTGAGAAAGAAGTAAGAAAGAAGTAAGAAAGTAGTTAGAAAGAAGAAAGAAAGAAGTAAGAAAGAAGGAAGAAAGAAAGAAGAAAGAAAGAAGTTAGAAAGAAGTAAGAAAGAAGTAAGAAAGAAGTTAGAATGAAGTAAGAAAGAAGTAAGAAAGAAGTAAGAAAGAAAGAAGAAAGAAGTAAGAAAGAAGTAAGAAAGAAGTAAGAAAGAAAGAAGTAAGAAAGAAGTAAGAAAGAAGTAAGTAAGAAAGAAGAAAGAAGTAAGAAAGAAATAAGAAAGAAGTAAGAAAGAAGTAAGAAAGAAAGAAGAAAGAAGTAAGAAAGAAGTAAGAAAGAAGTAAGAAAGAAGTAAGAAAGAAAGAAGTAAGAAAGAAGTAAGAAAGAAGTAAGTAAGAAAGAAGAAAGAAGTAAGAAAGAAGTAAGAAAGTAGTAAGAAAGTAGTAAGAAAGAAGAAAGAAGGAAGTAAGAAAGAAGAAAGAAAGAAGAAAGAAGTAAGAAAGAAGAAAGAAAGAAGTAAGAAAGAAGCAAGAAAGAAGAAAGAAATAAGTAAGAAAGAAGAAAGAAAGAAGAAAGAAAGAAGTAAGAAAGAAGTAAGAAATAAGAAAGAAAGAAGTAAGAAAGAAGTTAGAAAGAAAGAAGTAAGAAAGAAGTAAGAAAGAAGTAAGAAAGAAAGAAGAAAGAAAGAAGAAAGAAACAAGTTAGAAAGAAGTAAGAAAGAAGTAAGAAAGAAGTTAGAAAGAAGTAAAAAAGAAGTAAGAAAGTAGTAAGAAAGAAGTAAGAAAGAAGGAAGAAATAAGTAAGAAAGAAGTAAGAAGAAGAAAGAAAGAAGTAAGAAAGAAGTAAGAAAGAAGTAAGTAAGAAAGAAGAAAGAAGTAAGAAAGAAGTAAGAAATAAGTAAGAAAGAAGTAAGAAAGTAGTAAGAAAGTAGTAAGAAAGAAGAAAGAAAGAAGTAAGAAAGAAGAAAGAAAGAAGAAAGAAGTAAGAAAGAAGAAAGAAAGAAGTAAGAAAGAAGCAAGAAAGAAGAAAGAAATAAGTAAGAAAGAAGAAAGAAAGAAGAAAGAAAGAAGTAAGAAAGAAGTAAGAAATAAGAAAGAAAGAAGTAAGAAAGAAGTTAGAAAGAAAGAAGTAAGAAAGAAGTAAGAAAGAAGTAAGAAAGAAAGAAGAAAGAAAGAAGAAAGAAAGAAGTTAGAAAGAAGTAAGAAAGAAGTAAGAAAGAAGTTAGAAAGAAGTGAAAAAGAAGTAAGAAAGTAGTAAGAAAGAAGTAAGAAAGAAGGAAGAAATAAGTAAGAAAGAAGTAAGAAGAAGAAAGAAGTAAGAAAGAAGTAAGAAAGAAGAAAAAAGAAGTAAGAAAGAAGAAAGAAAGAAGAAAGAAAGAAGCAAGAAAGAAGTAAGAAAGAAGTAAGAAAGAAGTAAGAAAGAAAGAAGTAAGAAAGAAGTAAGCAAGAAGTAAGAAAGAAGTAAGATAGAAAGCAAAAAGAAAGAAGAAAGAAAGAAGTTAGAAAGAAGTGAGAAAGAAGTAAGAAAGAAGTAAGAAAGTAGTTAGAAAGAAGAAAGAAAGAAGTAAGAAAGAAGGAAGAAAGAAAGAAGAAAGAAAGAAGTTAGAAAGAAGTAAGAAAGAAGTAAGAAAGAAGTTAGAATGAAGTAAGAAAGAAGTAAGAAAGAAGTAAGAAAGAAAGAAGAAAGAAGTAACAAAGAAGTAAGAAAGAAGTAAGAAAGAAGTAAGAAAGAAAGAAGTAAGAAAGAAGTAAGAAAGAAGTAAGTAAGAAAGAAGAAGGAAGTAAGAAAGAAGTAAGAAAGAAGTAAGAAAGAAGTAAGAAAGAAAGAAGAAAGAAGTAAGAAAGAAGTAAGAAAGAAGTAAGAAAGAAAGAAGTAAGAAAGAAGTAAGAAAGAAGTAAGTAAGAAAGAAGAAAGAAGTAAGAAAGAAGTAAGAAATAAGTAAGAAAGAAGTAAGAAAGTAGTAAGAAAGTAGTAAGAAAGAAGAAAGAAGGAAGTAAGAAAGAAGAAAGAAAGAAGAAAGAAGTAAGAAAGAAGAAAGAAAGAAGTAAGAAAGAAGCAAGAAAGAAGAAAGAAATAAGTAAGAAAGAAGAAAGAAAGAAGAAAGAAAGAAGTAAGAAACAAGTAAGAAATAAGAAAGAAAGAAGTAAGAAAGAAGTTAGAAAGAAAGAAGTAAGAAAGAAGTAAGAAAGAAGTAAGAAAGAAAGAAGAAAGAAAGAAGAAAGAAAGAAGTTAGAAAGAAATAAGAAAGAAGTAAGAAAGAAAGACGTAAGAAAGAAAGAAGAAAGAAAGAAGAAAGAAGAAAGAAGTAAGAAAGAAATAAAGAAGAAAGGAAGAATGAAGAAAGAAAGAAAGAAAGAAGAAAGAAAGAAGAAAGAAAAACGAAAGAATGAAGAAAGTAAGAATGAAGAAAGAAAGAAAGAAAGAAAGCAGAAAGAAAGAAGAAAGAAAGAAAGAAAGAAAGAAAGAATGGAAGAATGAAGAAAGAAAGAAGAAAAAAAGAAAGAAGAAAGAAAGAAGGACGAAGTAAAAAAGAAAGAAGAAAGAAAGAAGAAAGAAAGAAGAAAGAAAGAAGAAAGAAAGAAAGAAGGAAGAAAGAAGAAAGAAAGAAGAAAGAAAGAAGAAAGAAAGAAGAAAGATAGAAAGAAGAAAGAAAGAAATAAGAAATAAAGAAGAAAGAAAGAAGAAAGAAAGAAGAAAGAAAGAAGAAAGAAAGAAGAAAGAAAGAAGAAGGAAAGAAGAAAGAAAGAAAGAAGAAATAAAGAAGAAAGAAAGAAGAAAAAAAAGAAAGAAGAATGTAAGAATGAAGAAAGAAAGAAAGAAAGAAAGAAAAAAGGAAGAAGAAAGAAAGAAAGAAGAAAGAAAGAAAGAAGAAAGAAAGAAGAAAGAAAGAAGAAAGAAAGAAGTAAGAATAAAGAAAGAAAGAAGAAAGAAAGAAGTAAGAAAGAAGTAAGAAAGAAGTAAGAAAGAAGTAAGAAAGAAGTAAGAAAGAAGTAGGAAAGAAGTAGGAAAGAAGTAGGAAAGAAGTAAGAAATAAGTATGAAGTAAGAAAGAAGAAAGAAAGAAGAAAGAAAGAAGAAAGAAAGAAGAAAGAAAGAAGAAAGAAAGAAGAAAGAATGTAAGAAAGAAGAAAGAAAGAAGAAAGAAACACGAAAGAAAGAAGAAAGAAAGAAGAAAGAAAGCAGAAAGAAATAAGGAAGAAAGAAAGAAGAAAGAAGGAAGAAGGAAAGAAGAAAGAAAGAAGAAGGAAAGAAGAAGGAAAGAAGAAAGAAACAAGAAAGAAAGAAAGAATAAAGAAGAAAGAAGAAAAAAGAAGAAAGAAGTAAGAAAGAAAGAAGAAAGACAGAAGAAAATAAGAAGAAAGAAAGAATAAAGAAAGAAGAAAGAAAGAAAGAA
This sequence comes from Columba livia, assembly GCF_036013475.1. Lineage (NCBI taxonomy): Eukaryota > Metazoa > Chordata > Aves > Columbiformes > Columbidae > Columba > Columba livia. The sequence goes on from NW_027043705.1 coordinate 40,723, forward strand.
AGAAGAAAGAAAGAAGTAAGAAAGAAGTAAGAGAGAAGTAAGAAAGAAGTAAGAAAGAAGTAAGAAAGAAGTAAGAAAGAAGTAAGAAAGAAGTAAGAAAGAAGTAAGAAAGAAGTAAGAAAGAAGTAAGAAAGTAGTTAGAAAGAAGAAAGAAAGAAGTAAGAAAGAAGGAAGAAAGAAAGAAGAAAGAAAGAAGTTAGAAAGAAGTAAGAAAGAAGTAAGAAAGAAGTTAGAATGAAGTAAGAAAGAAGTAAGAAAGAAGCAAGAAAGAAGAAAAAATAAGTAAGAAAGAAGAAAGAAAGAAGAAAGAAAGAAGTAAGAAAGAAGTAAGAAATAAGAAAGAAAGAAGTAAGAAAGAAGTTAGAAAGAAAGAAGTAAGAAAGAAGTAAGAAAGAAGTAAGAAAGAAAGAAGAAAGAAAGAAGAAAGAAAGAAGTTAGAAAGAAGTAAGAAAGAAGTAAGAAAGAAGTTAGAAAGAAGTGAAAAAGAAGTAAGAAAGTAGTAAGAAAGAAGTAAGAAAGAAGGAAGAAATAAGTAAGAAAGAAGTAAGAAGAAGAAAGAAGTAAGAAAGAAGTAAGAAAGAAGAAAAAAGAAGTAAGAAAGAAGAAAGAAAGAAGAAAGAAAGAAGCAAGAAAGAAGTAAGAAAGAAGTAAGAAAGAAGTAAGAAAGAAAGAAGTAAGAAAGAAGTAAGAAAGAAGTAAGCAAGAAGTAAGAAAGAAGTAAGATAGAAAGCAGAAAGAAAGAAGAAAGAAAGAAGTTAGAAAGAAGTGAGAAAGAAGTAAGAAAGAAGTAAGAAAGTAGTTAGAAAGAAGAAAGAAAGAAGTAAGAAAGAAGGAAGAAAGAAAGAAGAAAGAAAGAAGTTACAAAGAAGTAAGAAAGAAGTAAGAAAGAAGTTAGAATGAAGTAAGAAAGAAGTAAGAAAGAAGTAAGAAAGAAAGAAGAAAGAAGTAAGAAAGAAGTAAGAAAGAAGTAAGAAAGAAAGAAGTAAGAAAGAAGTAAGAAAGAAGTAAGTAAGAAAGAAGAAGGAAGTAAGAAAGAAGTAAGAAAGAAGTAAGAAAGAAGTAAGAAAGAAAGAAGAAAGAAGTAAGAAAGAAGTAAGAAAGAAGTAAGAAAGAAAGAAGTAAGAAAGAAGTAAGAAAGAAGTAAGTAAGAAAGAAGAAAGAAGTAAGAAAGAAGTAAGAAATAAGTAAGAAAGAAGTAAGAAAGTAGTAAGAAAGTAGTAAGAAAGAAGAAAGAAGGAAGTAAGAAAGAAGAAAGAAAGAAGAAAGAAGTAAGAAAGAAGAAAGAAAGAAGTAAGAAAGAAGCAAGAAAGAAGAAAGAAATAAGTAAGAAAGAAGAAAGAAAGAAGAAAGAAAGAAGTTAGAAAGAAGTAAGAAAGAAGTAAGAAAGAAGTTAGAATGAAGTAAGAAAGAAGTAAGAAAGAAGTAAGAAAGAATGAAGAAAGAAAGAAGAAAGAAAGAAGTTAGAAAGAAGTAAGAAAGAAGTAAGAAAGAAGTTATAAAGAAGTAAGAAAGAAGTAAGAAAGAAGTAAGAAAGAAGTAAGAAAGAAGTAAGAAAGAAGTAAGAAAGAAGAAAAAAGAAGTTAGAAAGAAGCAAGAAAGAAGTAATAAAGAAGTAAGAAAGAAGTAAGAAAGAAGAAAGAAAGAAGTAAGATAGAAGAAAGAAAGAAAGAAGAAAGAATTAAGAAAGAAGTAAGAAAGAAGTAGGAAAGAAAGAAGTACGAAAGAAGTAAGAAAGAAGTAAGAAAGAAAGAAGAAAGAAAGAAGTAAGAAAGAAGAAAGAAAGAAGTTAGAAAGAAGTAAGAAAGAAGTAAGAAAGAAGTAAGAAAGAAGTAAGAAAGTAGTTAGAAAGAAGAAAGAAAGAAGTAAGAAAGAAGGAAGAAAGAAAGAAGAAAGAAAGAAGTTAGAAAGAAGTAAGAAAGAAGTAAGAAAGAAGTTAGAATGAAGTAAGAAAGAAGTAAGAAAGAAGTAAGAAAGAAAGAAGAAAGAAGTAAGAAAGAAGTAAGAAAGAAGTAAGAAAGAAAGAAGTAAGAAAGAAGTAAGAAAGAAGTAAGTAAGAAAGAAGAAAGAAGTAAGAAAGAAGTAAGAAAGAAGTAAGAAAGAAGTAAGAAAGTAGTAAGAAAGTAGTAAGAAAGAAGAAAGAAAAAAGTAAGAAAGAAGAAAGAAAGAAGAAAGAAGTAAGAAAGAAGAAAGAAAGAAGTAAGAAAGAAGCAAGAAAGAAGAAAGAAATAAGTAAGAAAGAAGAAAGAAAGAAGAAAGAAAGAAGTAAGAAAGAAGTAAGAAATAAGAAAGAAAGAAGTAAGAAAGAAGTTAGAAAGAAAGAAGTAAGAAAGAAGTAAGAAAGAAGTAAGAAAGAAGTAAGAAAGAAAGAAGAAAGAAAGAAGAAAGAAAGAAGTTAGAAAGAAGTAAGAAAGAAGAAAGAAGTTAGAAAGAAGTAAAAAAGAAGTAAGAAAGTAGTAAGAAAGAAGTAAGAAAGAAGGAAGAAATAAGTAAGAAAGAAGTAAGAAGAAGAAAGAAGTAAGAAAGAAGTAAGAAAGAAGAAAAAAGAAGTAAGAAAGAAGAAAGAAAGAAGAAAGAAAGAAGTAAGAAAGAAGGAAGAAAGAAAGCAGAAAGAAAGAAGAAAGAAAGAAGTTAGAAAGAAGTGAGAAAGAAGTAAGAAAGAAGTAAGAAAGTAGTTAGAAAGAAGAAAGAAAGAAGTAAGAAAGAAGGAAGAAAGAAAGAAGAAAGAAAGAAGTTAGAAAGAAGTAAGAAAGAAGTAAGAAAGAAGTTAGAATGAAGTAAGAAAGAAGTAAGAAAGAAGTAAGAAAGAAAGAAGAAAGAAGTAAGAAAGAAGTAAGAAAGAAGTAAGAAAGAAAGAAGTAAGAAAGAAGTAAGAAAGAAGTAAGTAAGAAAGAAGAAAGAAGTAAGAAAGAAGTAAGAAAGAAGTAAGAAAGAAGTAAGAAAGAAAGAAGAAAGAAGTAAGAAAGAAGTAAGAAAGAAGTAAGTAAGAAAGAAGAAAGAAGTAAGAAAGAAGTAAGAAAGTAGTAAGAAAGTAGTAAGAAAGAAGAAAGAAGGAAGTAAGAAAGAAGAAAGAAAGAAGAAAGAAGTAAGAAAGAAGAAAGAAAGAAGTAAGAAAGAAGCAAGAAAGAAGAAAGAAATAAGTAAGAAAGAAGAAAGAAAGAAGAAAGAAAGAAGTAAGAAAGAAGTAAGAAATAAGAAAGAAAGAAGTAAGAAAGAAGTTAGAAAGAAAGAAGTAAGAAAGAAGTAAGAAAGAAGTAAGAAAGAAAGAAGAAAGAAAGAAGAAAGAAACAAGTTAGAAAGAAGTAAGAAAGAAGTAAGAAAGAAGTTAGAAAGAAGTAAAAAAGAAGTAAGAAAGTAGTAAGAAAGAAGTAAGAAAGAAGGAAGAAATAACTAAGAAAGAAGTAAGAAGAAGAAAGAAAGAAGTAAGAAAGAAGTAAGAAAGAAGTAAGTAAGAAAGAAGAAAGAAGTAAGAAAGAAGTAAGAAATAAGTAAGAAAGAAGTAAGAAAGTAGTAAGAAAGTAGTAAGAAAGAAGAAAGAAAGAAGTAAGAAAGAAGAAAGAAAGAAGAAAGAAGTAAGAAAGAAGAAAGAAAGAAGTAAGAAAGAAGCAAGAAAGAAGAAAAAATAAGTAAGAAAGAAGAAAGAAAGAAGAAAGAAAGAAGTAAGAAAGAAGTAAGAAATAAGAAAGAAAGAAGTAAGAAAGAAGTTAGAAAGAAAGAAGTAAGAAAGAAGTAAGAAAGAAGTAAGAAAGAAAGAAGAAAGAAAGAAGAAAGAAAGAAGTTAGAAAGAAGTAAGAAAGAAGTAGGAAAGAAGTTAGAAAGAAGTGAAAAAGAAGTAAGAAAGTAGTAAGAAAGAAGTAAGAAAGAAGGAAGAAATAAGTAAGAAAGAAGTAAGAAGAAGAAAGAAGTAAGAAAGAAGTAAGAAAGAAGAAAAAAGAAGTAAGAAAGAAGAAAGAAAGAAGAAAGAAAGAAGCAAGAAAGAAGTAAGAAAGAAGTAAGAAAGAAGGAAGAAAGAAAGAAGTAAGAACGAAGTAAGAAAGAAGTAAGCAAGAAGTAAGAAAGAAGTAAGATAGAAAGCAGAAAGAAAGAAGAAAGAAAGAAGTTAGAAAGAAGTGAGAAAGAAGTAAGAAAGAAGTAAGAAAGTAGTTAGAAAGAAGAAAGAAAGAAGTAAGAAAGAAGGAAGAAAGAAAGAAGAAAGAAAGAAGTTAGAAAGAAGTAAGAAAGAAGTAAGAAAGAAGTTAGAATGAAGTAAGAAAGAAGTAAGAAAGAAGTAAGAAAGAAAGAAGAAAGAAGTAAGAAAGAAGTAAGAAAGAAGTAAGAAAGAAGTAAGAAAGAAAGAAGTAAGAAAGAAGTAAGAAAGAAGTAAGTAAGAAAGAAGAAGGAAGTAAGAAAGAAGTAAGAAAGAAGTAAGAAAGAAGTAAGAAAGAAAGAAGAAAGAAGTAAGAAAGAAGTAAGAAAGAAGTAAGAAAGAAAGAAGTAAGAAAGAAGTAAGAAAGAAGTAAGTAAGAAAGAAGAAAGAAGTAAGAAAGAAGTAAGAAATAAGTAAGAAAGAAGTAAGAAAGTAGTAAGAAAGTAGTAAGAAAGAAGAAAGAAGGAAGTAAGAAAGAAGAAAGAAAGAAGAAAGAAGTAAGAAAGAAGAAAGAAAGAAGTAAGAAAGAAGCAAGAAAGAAGAAAGAAATAAGTAAGAAAGAAGAAAGAAAGAAGAAAGAAAGAAGTAAGAAACAAGTAAGAAATAAGAAAGAAAGAAGTAAGAAAGAAGTTAGAAAGAAAGAAGTAAGAAAGAAGTAAGAAAGAAAGAAGAAAGAAAGAAGAAAGAAAGAAGTTAGAAAGAAATAAGAAAGAAGTAAGAAAGAAAGACGTAAGAAAGAAAGAAGAAAGAAAGAAGAAAGAAGAAAGAAGTAAGAAAGAAATAAAGAAGAAAGGAAGAATGAAGAAAGAAAGAAAGAAAGAAGAAAGAAAGAAGAAAGAAAAACGAAAGAATGAAGAAAGTAAGAATGAAGAAAGAAAGAAAGAAAGAAAGCAGAAAGAAAGAAGAAAGAAAGAAAGAAAGAAAGAAAGAATGGAAGAATGAAGAAAGAAAGAAGAAAAAAGAAAGAAGAAAGAAAGAAGGACGAAGTAAAAAAGAAAGAAGAAAGAAAGAAGAAAGAAAGAAGAAAGAAAGAAGAAAGAAAGAAAGAAGGAAGAAAGAAGAAAGAAAGAAGAAAGAAAGAAGAAAGAAAGAAGAAAGATAGAAAGAAGAAAGAAAGAAATAAGAAATAAGAAGAAAGAAAGAAGAAAGAAAGAAGAAAGAAGAAGAAAGAAAGAAGAAAGAAAGAAGAAGGAAAGAAGAAAGAAAGAAAGAAGAAATAAAGAAGAAAGAAAGAAGAAAAAAAAGAAAGAAGAATGTAAGAATGAAGAAAGAAAGAAAGAAAGAAAGAAAAAAGAAAGAAAGCAGAAAGAAATAAGGAAGAAAGAAAGAAGAAAGAAGGAAGAAGGAAGAGAAAGAAAGAAGAAGGAAAGAAGAAAAAGAAAGAAAGAAAGAAAGAAGAAGAAGAAAGAAGAAAGAAGAAAGAAGAAAAGAAGAAAGAAGAAGAAAGAATAAGAAAGACAGAAGAAAATAAGAAGAAAGAAAGAAAGAATAAAGAAAGAAATAAGAAGAAAGAAAGAAGAAAGAAAGAAGAAAGAAAGAAGAAAGAAAGAAGTAAGAAAGAAGAAAGAAAGAAGAAAGAAAGAAGTAAGAAAGAAGTAAGAAAGAAGTAAGAAAGAAGTAAGAAAGAAGTAGGAAAGAAGTAGGAAACAAGTAGGAAAGAAGTAAGAAATAAGTATGAAGTAAGAAAGAAGAAAGAAAGAAGAAAGAAAGAAGAAAGAAAGAAGAAAGAAAGAAGAAAGAATGTAAGAAAGAAGAAAGAAAGAAGAAAGAAACACGAAGAAAGAAGAAAGAAAGAAGAAAGAAAGCAGAAAGAAATAAGGAAGAAAGAAAGAAGAAAGAAGGAAGAAGGAAAGAAGAAAGAAAGAAGAAGGAAAGAAGAAGAAAAGAAGAAAGAAACAAGAAAGAAAGAAAGAATAAAGAAGAAAGAAGAAAAAAGAAGAAAGAAGTAAGAAAGAAAGAAGAAAGACAGAAGAAATAAGAAGAAAGAAAGAATAAAGAAAGAAGAAAGAAAGAAAGAAAGAAGAAAGAAAGAAGTAAGAAAGAAGTAAGAGAGAAGTAAGAAAGAAGTAAGAAAGAAGTAAGAAAGAAGTAAGAAAGAAGTAAGAAAGAAGTAAGAAAGAAGTAAGAAAGAAGTAGGAAAGAAGTAAGAAATAATTAAGAAGTAAGAAAGAAATAAGAAAGAAGGAAGAAAGAAAGAAGAAAGAAAGAAAGAAAGAAGACAGAAGAATGAAAGAAAGAAAGTAAGAAAGAAGAAAGAAAGAAGAAAGAAACAAGAAAGAAAGAAAGAAGAAAGAAAGCAGAAAGAATAAGAGAGAAAGAAGGAAGAAGGAAAGAAGAAAGAAAGAAGACAGAAAGAAGAAAGAAAGAAGAAAGAAAGAAGAAAGAAAGAAGAAAGGAAAGAAGAAAGAAAGAACAAAGAAAGAAAAAAGAAGAAAGAAGAAAGAAGAAAGAAAGAAAGAAGAAAGAAGAAAGAAGAAAGAAGAAAGAAGAAAGAAGAAAGAAGAAAGAGAAAGAAAGAAGAAAGAAGAAAGAAGAAAGAAGAAAGAAAGAAAGAAAGAAGAAGAAGAAGAAGAAAGAAGAAAGGAAGAAGTTAGAAAGAAGAAAGAAAGAACAAAGAAAGAACAAAGAAGAAAGAAAGAAGAAAGAAAGAAGAAAGAAAGAAGAAAGAAAGAAGAAAGAAAGAAGAAAGAAAGAAGTTAGAAAGAAGAAAGTAAGAATGAAGAAAGAAAGAAAGAAAGAAGAAAGAAAGAATAAAGAAAGAAGAAAGAAAGAAAGAAAGAAAGAAGTAAGAAAGAAGTAAGAAAGAAGTAAGAAAGAAGTAAGAAAGAAGTAAGAAAGAAGTAAGAAAGAAGTAAGAAAGAAGTAAGAAAGAAGTAAGAAAGAAGTAAGAAAGAAGTAAGAAGTAAGAAAGAAAGAAGAAATAAAGAAGAAAGAAGAAGAAAGAAAGAAGAAAGAAAGGAAGAAGACAGAAGAAAGAAAGAAGAAGAAGAAGTAAGAAAGAAGAATAAAGAAGAAAGAAGAAAGAAGAAAGAAGAAAGAAAGAAGGAAGAAAGAAGAAAGAAGAAATAAGAAGAAGAAAGAAAGAAGGAAGAAGAAGAAAGAATAAAGAAAGGAGAAAGAAAGAAAGAAGAAAGAAGTAAGAAAGAAAGAAGAAGATAAAAGAAATAAAGAAGAAATAAAGAAGGAAGAAAGAAATAAGAAAGAAACAAGAAAGAAAGAAAGAAGAAAGAAAGAAGAAAGAAAGTAGAATGAGAGAAAGAAGAAAGAAAGAAGAAAGAAAGACGAAGAGAGAAGAAAGAAAGAAGAAAGAAAGAAGAAAGAAAGGAAGAAGAAAGAAAGAAGGAAGAAAGAAAAAAAGAATGAAGAAAGAAGAAAGAAGAAAGAAGAAGAAGAAGAAGAAGAAAGAAGAAGAAGAAAGAAGTAAGAAGAAAGAAGAAAGAAGAAAGAAGAAGAAGAAAGAAAGAAGTAAGAAAGAAGTAAGAAAGAAATAAGAAAGAAGTAAGAAAGAAAGACGTAAGAAAGAAAGAAGAAAGAAAGAAGAAAGAAGAAAGAAGTAAGAAAGAAATAAAGAAGAAAGGAAGAATGAAGAAAGAAAGAAAGAAAGAAGAAAGAAAGAAGAAAGAAAAACGAAAGAATGAAGAAAGTAAGAATGAAGAAAGAAAGAAAGAAAGAAAGAAAGAAAGAAAGAATGGAAGAATGAAGAAAGAAAGAAGAAAAAGAAAAAAGAAAGAAAGAAGGACGAAGTAAAAAAGAAAGAAGAAAGAAGAAGAAAGAAAGAAGAAAGAAAGAAGAAAGAAAGAAAGAAAGGAAAGAAGAAGAAAGAAGAAGAAAGAAGAAGAAGAAGAAGATAGAAAGAAGAAAGAAAGAAATAAGAAATAAAGAAGAAAGAAAGAAGAAAGAAAGAAGAAGAAAGAAGAAGAAAGAAAGAAGAAAGAAAGAAGAAAGAAAGAAAGAAAGAAGAAAGAAGAAGAAAGAAAGAAGAAAAAAAGAAAGAAGAATGTAAGAATGAAGAAAGAAAGAAAGAAAGAAAGAAAAAAGGAAGAAGAAAGAAAGAAAGAAGAAGAAGAAAGAAGAAAGAAAGAAGAAAGAAAGCAGAAAGAAATAAGGAAGAAAGAAAGAAGAAAGAAGGAAGAAGGAAAGAAGAAAGAAAGAAGAAGGAAAGAAGAAAGAAACAAGAAAGAAAGAAAGAATAAAGAAGAAAGAAGAAAAAGAAGAAAGAAGTAAGAAAGAAATAAGAAAGACAGAAGAAATAGAAGAAGAAAGAAAGAATAAAGAAAGAAATTAAGAAAGAAGTAAGAAGAAAAAAAGAAGTAAGAAAGAAGTAAGAAAGAAATAAGAAGAAGAAGAAAGAAAGAAGAAAGAAAGTAAGAAAGAAGAAGAAAGAAGAAAGAAACAAGAAAGAAAGAAAGAAGAAAGAAACAAGAAAGAAAGAAGAAAGAAAGAAAGAAAGCAGAAAGAAATAAGAGAGAAAGAAGGAATAAGGAAGAAGAAGAAGAAAGAAAAGAAGAAGAAAGAAAGAAAGAAAGAAGAAGAAAGAAAGAAGATAGAAAGAAGAAAGAAAGAAGAAAGAAAGAAGAAAGAAAGAAGAAGAAAGAAAGAAGAAAGAAGAAAGAAGAAAGAAGAAAGAAGAAAGAAGAAAGAAGAAAGAAGAAAGAAGAAAGAAGAAAGAAAGAAAGAAGAAAAGAAGAAAGAAGAAGAAAGAAGAAAGAAGAAAGAAGAAAGAAGAAAGAAGAAAGAAGAAAGAAGAAAGAAGAAAGAAGAAAGAAGAAAGAAAGAAGAAAGAAAGAAGAAAGGAAGAAGTTAGAAAGAAGAAAGAAAGAACAAAGAAAGAACAAAGAAGAAAGAAAGAAGAAAGAAGAAAGAAGAAGAAAGAAAGAAGAAAGAAAGAAGAAAGAAAGAAGAAAGAAAGAAGAAAGAAGAAGAAAGAAAGAAGTTAGAAAGAAGACAGAAAGAACAAAGAAAGAAGAAAGAAGAAAGAAAGAAGAAAGAAAGAAGAAAATAAGAATGAAGAAAGAAAGAAAGAAAAAAGAAAGAAAGAAGAAAGAAAGAATGAAGAAGAAAGAAAGAAGAAGAAAGAATAAAGAAAGAATAAAGAAGAAAGAAAGAAAGAAGAAAGAAAGAAGAGAAGAAAAAAGAAAGAAGAAAGATAGAAGTAAGAAAGAAGTAAGAAAGAAATAAGAAAGAAGAAAGAAAGAAGAAAGAAAGTAAGAAAGAAGAAAGAAAGAAGAAAGGAAGAATAAAGACAGAAAGAAGAAAGAAACAAGAAAGAAAGAAAGAAAGAAGAAAGTAAGAATGAAGAGAGAAAGAAAGAAAGAAAGAAGAAAGAAAGAAGAAAGAAAGAAAGAAGAAAGAAGAAAGAAAGGAAGAAAGAAAAAAGAAAGAAAGAAAAAAAGAAAGAAGAAAGAAAGAAGTAAGAAAGTAGTAAGAAAGAAGTAGAAAGAAGTAAGAAAGAAGTAAGAAAGAAGTAAGAAAGAAGTAAGAAAGAAGTAAGAAGTAAGTAAGAAAGAAGAAATAAAGAAGAAAGAAAGATGAAAGACAGAAGAAAGAAAGTAAGAAGACAGAAGAAAGAAAGAAGAAAGAAAGTAAGAAAGAAGAAAGAAAGAAGAAAGAAGAAAGAAGAAAGAAAGAAGTAAGAAAGAAGAAAGAAAGAAGAAAGAAAGAAGAAAGAAAGAAGAAAGAAAGAAAGAAGAAAGATGTAAGAAATAAAGAAGAAAGAAAGAAAGAAGAAATATGAAGAAAGAAAGAAGAAAGAAAGTGAGAAGAGAGAAAGAAAGAAGAAAGAAAGAAAGAAGAAAGTATGAAAGAAGAAAGAAAGAAGAAAGAAAGAAAGAACGAAGAAATAAATAAGAAAGAAAGAAAGAAGAAAGAAAGAAGAATAAAGAAAAGAGAAAGAAAGAAGGACGACGTAAAA
>NW_027043706.1:0-50550 GCF_036013475.1 Columba livia
GAAAAGAACGCCCAAAGAAAGGGGAAAGAAAGCCCAAAGAAAGCCCAAAGAAAGCCCAAAGAAAGCCCAAAGAAAGCCCAAAGAAAGCCCAAAGATAGCCCGAAGAAAGGGGAAAGAAAGGGGAAAGAAAGCCCAAAGAAAGTGGAGAGAAAGCCCAAAGAAATCCCAAAGAAAGGGAAAGAAAGCCCAAAGAAAGCCCAAAGAAACGGGAAAGAAAGGGGAAAGAAAGCACAAAGAAAGGGGAAAGAAAGCCCAAAGAAAGCCCAAAGAAAGGGTAAAGAAAGCCCAAAGAAAGGGTAAAGAAAGCCCAAAGAAAGGGGAAAGAAAGCCCAAAGAAAGGGGAAAGAAAGCCAAAAGAAAGGGGAAAGAAAGGGGAAAGAAAGCCCAAAGAAAGCCCAAAGAAAGGGGAAAGAAAGCCCAAAGAAACCCCAAAGAAAGGGGAAAGAAAGCCCAAAGAAAGCCCAAAGAAAGGGGAAATAAAGCCCAATGAAAGGGAAAAGAAAGCCCAAAGAAAGGGGGAGGAAAGCCCAAGAAAGCCCAAAGAAAGGGAAATAAAGCGCAAAGAAAGCCCACAGAAAGGGGAAAGAAAGCCCAAAGAAAGGGGAAAGAAAGCCCAAAGAAAGGGGAAAGAAATCCCAAAGAAAGGGGAAAGACAGCCCAAAGAAAGCCCAAAGAAAGGGGAAAGAAAGCCCAAAGAAAGGGGAAAGAAAGCTCAAAGAAAGCCCAAAGAAAGGGGAAAGAAAGCCCAAAGAAACCCCAAAGAAAGGGGAAAGAAAGCCCAAAGAAAGCCCAAAGAAAGGGGAAATAAAGCCCAATGAAAGGGGAAAGAAAGCCCAAAGAAAGGGGGAGGAAAGCCCAAAGAAAGGGGAAAGAAAGCCCAAAGAAACCCCAAAGAAAGGGGAAAGAAAGCCCAAAGAAAGCCCAAAGAAAGGGGAAATAAAGCCCAATGAAAGGGGAAAGAAAGCCCAAAGAAAGGGGGAGGAAAGCCCAAAGAAAGGGGAAAGAAAGCCCAAAGAAAGGGGAAAGACAGCCCAAAGAAAGCCCAAAGAAAGGGGAATGACAGCCCAAAGAAAGGGGAAAGAAAGCCCAAAGAAAGGGGAAAGAAAGGGGAAAGAAAGCCCAAAGAAAGCCCAAAGAAAGGGGAAAGAAATCCCAAAGAAAGGGAAAGAAAGCCCAAAGAAAGCCCAAAGAAAGCCCAAAGAAAGCCCAAATTAAAGCCCAAAGAAAGCCCAAAGAAAGCCCACAGAAAGCCCAAAGAAAGCCCCAAAGAAGGGGAAAGAAAGCCAAAGAAAGGGGAATGACAGCCCAAAGAAAGCCCAAAGAAAGCCCAAAGAAAGCCCAAAGAAAGCCCAAAGAAAGGGGAAAGAAAGCCCAAGAAAGTGGAAAGAAAGCCCAAAGAAAGGGGAATGACAGCCCAAAGAAGGGGAAAGAAAGCCCAAAGAAAGCCCAAAGAAAGCCCAAAGAAAGGGAAAGAAAGCCCAAAGAAAGAGGAAAGAAAGGGGAAAGAAAGCCCAAAGAAAGTGGAGAGAAAGCCCAAAGAAAGCCCAAAGAAAGGGGAAAGAAAGCCCAAAGAAAGCCCAAAGAAAGGGTAAAGAAAGCCCAAACTAAGGGGAAAGAAAGTCCAAAGAAAGGGGAAAGAAAGGGGAAAGAAAGCCAAAAGAAAGGGGAAAGAAAGGGGAAAGAAAGCCCAAAGAAAGCCCAAAGAAAGGGGAAAGAAAGCCCAAAGAAACCCCAAAGAAAGGGGAAAGAAAGACCAAAGAAACCCCAAAGAAAGGGGAAAGAAAGCACAAAGAAAGCCCAAAGAAAGGGGAAATAAAGCCCAAAGAAAGGGGAAAGAAAGCCCAAAGAAAGGGGGAAGAAAGCCCAAAGAAAGCCCAAAGAAAGGGGAAAGAAAGCCCAAAGAAAGCCCAAAGAAAGGGGAAAGAAAGCCCAAAGAAAGGGGAAAGAAAGCCCAAAGAAAGGGGAAAGACAGCCCAAAGAAAGCCCAAAGAAAGGGGAAAGAAAGCTCAAAGAAAGCCCAAAGAAAGGGGAAAGAAAGCCCAAAGAAAGGGGAAAGAAAGCCCAAAGAAAGGGGAAAGAAAGCCCAAAGAAAGGGGAATGACAGCCCAAAGAAAGGGGAAAGAAAGCCCAAAGAAAGGGGAAAGAAAGCCCAAAGAAAGGGGAAAGAAAGCCCAAAGAAAGCCCAAAGAAAGCCCAAAGAAAGTGGAAAGAAGGGGAAAGAAAACCCAAAGAAAGCCCAAAGAAAGCCAAGGAAAGCCCAAAGAAAAGGGGAAAGAAAGCCCAAAGAAAGCCCAAAGAAAGTCCAAAGAAAGCCCACAGAAAGGGGAAAGAACGCCCAAAGAAAGGGGAAAGAAAGCCCAAAGAAAGCCCAAAGAAAGCCCAAAGAAAGCCCAAAGAAAGCCCAAAGAAAGCCCAAAGATAGCCCGAAGAAAGGGGAAAGAAAGGGGAAAGAAAGCCCAAAGAAAGTGGAGAGAAAGCCCAAAGAAATCCCAAAGAAAGGGGAAAGAAAGCCCAAAGAAAGCCCAAAGAAACGGGAAAGAAAGGGGAAAGAAAGCACAAAGAAAGGGGAAAGAAAGCCCAAAGAAAGCCCAAAGAAAGGGTAAAGAAAGCCCAAAGAAAGGGTAAAGAAAGCCCAAAGAAAGGGGAAAGAAAGCCCAAAGAAAGGGGAAAGAAAGCCAAAAGAAAGGGGAAAGAAAGGGGAAAGAAAGCCCAAAGAAAGCCCAAAGAAAGGGGAAAGAAAGCCCAAAGAAACCCCAAAGAAAGGGGAAAGAAAGCCAAAGAAAGCCCAAAGAAAGGGAAATAAAGCCCAATGAAAGGGAAAAGAAAGCCCAAAGAAGGGGGAGGAAAGCCCAAAGAAAGCCCAAAGAAAGGGGAAATAAAGCGCAAAGAAAGCCCACAGAAAGGGGAAAGAAAGCCCAAAGAAAGGGGAAAGAAAGCCCAAAGAAAGGGGAAAGAAATCCCAAAGAAAGGGGAAAGACAGCCAAAGAAAGCCCAAAGAAAGGGGAAAGAAAGCCCAAAGAAAGGGGAAGAAAGCTCAAAGAAAGCCCAAAGAAAGGGGAAAGAAAGCCCAAAGAAACCCCAAAGAAAGGGGAAAGAAAGCCCAAAGAAAGCCCAAAGAAAGGGGAAATAAAGCCCAATGAAAGGGGAAAGAAAGCCCAAAGAAGGGGGAGGAAAGCCAAAGAAAGGGGAAAGAAAGCCCAAAGAAACCCCAAAGAAAGGGGAAAGAAAGCCAAAGAAAGCCCAAAGAAAGGGGAAATAAAGCCCAATGAAAGGGGAAAGAAAGCCCAAAGAAAGGGGGAGGAAAGCCAAAGAAAGGGGAAAGAAAGCCCAAAGAAAGGGGAAAGACAGCCCAAAGAAAGCCCAAGAAAGGGAATGACAGCCCAAAGAAAGGGGAAAGAAAGCCCAAAGAAAGGGGAAAGAAAGCCCAAAAAAAGGGGAAAGAAAGCCCAAAGAAAGGGGAAAGAAAGCCCAAAGAAAGCCCAAAGAAAGGGGAAAGAAAGCCCAAAGAAAGCACAAAGAAAGCCCAAGGAAAGCCCAAAGAAAGGGGAAAGAAAGCCAAAAGAAAGGGGAAAGAAAGCCCAAAGAAATCCCAAAGAAAGCTCACAGAAAGGGGAAAGAAAGCCCAAAGAAAGGGGAAGGAAAGACCAAAGAAAGCCCAAAGAAAGCCCAAAGAAAGCCCAAATAAAGGGGAAAGAAAGGGGAAAGAAAGCCCAAAGAAAGGGGAAAGAAAGCAAAAAAGAGAGCCCAAGGAAAGGGGAAAGAAAGGGGAAAGAAAGCCCAAAGAAAGGGGAAAGAAAGCCCAAAGAAAGGGGAAAGAAAGCCCAAAGAAGGGAAAAGAAAGGGGAATGAAAGCCAAAAGAAAGGGGAAAGAAAGCCCAAAGAAAGCCCAAAGAAAGCCCAAAGAAAGCCCAAAGAAAGGGGAAAGAAAGCCCAAAGAAACCCAAAGAAAGGGGAAAGAAAGCCCAAAGAAACCCCAAAGAAAGGGGAAAGAAGCCCAAGAAAGGGGAAAGAAAGGGGAAAGAAAGCCCAAAGAAAGCCTAAGGAAAGCCCAAGAAAGGGGAAAGAAAGCCCAAAGAAAGGGGAATGACAGCCCAAAGGAAAGGGGAAAGAAAGCCCAAAGAAAGGGGAAAGAAAGCCCAAAGAAAGCCCAAAGAAAGCCCAAAGAAAGGGGAAAGAAAGCCCAAATAAAGGGGAAAGAAAGCCCAAAGAAAGCCCAAAGAAAGACCAAAGAAAATGGAAAGAAAGGGGAAAGAAAGCACAAAGAAAGCCCAAAGAAAGCCCAAGGAAAGCCAAAAGAAAGGGGAAAGAAAGCCCAAAGAAAGGGGAAAGAAAGCCCAAAGAAAGCCCAAAGAAAGTCCAAAGAAAGCCACAGAAAGGGGAAAGAAAGCCCAAAGAAAGCGGAAAGAAAGCCCAAAGAAAGCCCAAAGAAAGCGCAAAGAAAGCCCAAAGAAAGAGGAAAGAAAGGGGAAAGAAAGCCCAAAGAAACTGGAGAGAAAGCCCAAAGAAAGCCCAAAGAAAGGGGAAAGAAAGCCCAAAGAAAGCCAAATAAAGGGTAAAGAAAGCCCAAAGTAAGGGGAAAGAAAGTCCAAAGAAAGGGGAAAGAAAGGGGAAAGAAAGCCAAAAGAAAGGGAAAGAAAGGGGAAAGAAAGCCCAAAGAAAGCCCAAAGAAAGGGGAAAGAAAGCACAAAGAAACCCCAAAGAAAGGGGAAAGAAAGACCAAAGAAACCCCAAAGAAAGGGGAAAGAAAGCACAAAGAAAGCCCAAAGAAAGGGGAAATAAAGCCCAAAGAAAGGGGAAAGAAAGCCCAAAGAAAGGCGGAAGAAAGCCCAAAGAAAGCCAAAGAAAGGGGAAAGAAAGCGCAAAGAAAGCCCACAGAAAGGGGAAAGAAAGCCCAAAGAAAGGGGAAAGAAAGCCCAAAGAAAGGGGAAAGAAAGCCCAAAGAAAGGGGAAAGACAGCCCAAAGAAAGCCAAAGAAAGGGGAAAGAAAGCCCAAAGAAAGGGGAAAGAAAGCTCAAAGAAAGCCCAAAGAAAGGGGAAAGAAAGCCCAAAGAAACGGGAAAGAAAGCCCAAAGAAAGGGGAAAGAAAGCCCAAAGAAAGGGGAAAGAAAGGGGAAAGAAAGCCCAAAGAAAGCCCAAGGAAAGCCCAAAGAAAGCCAAAGAAAAGGGAAAGAAAGCCCAAAGAAAGGGGAAAGAAAGCCCAAAGAAAGGGGAATGACAGCCCAAAGAAAGGGGAAAGAAAGCCCAAAGAAAGGGGAAAGAAAGCCCAAAGAAAGGGGAAAGAAAGCCCAAAGAAAGCCCAAAGAAAGCCCAAAGAAAGTGGAAAGAAGGGGAAAGAAAACCCAAAGAAAGCCCAAAGAAAGCCCAAGGAAAGCCCAAAGAAAGGGGAAAGAAAGCCAAAGAAAGGGAAAGAAAGCCCAAAGAAAGCCCAAAGAAAGCCCAAAGAAAGCCCAAAGAAAGCCCACGAAAGGGGAAAGAAAGCCCAAAGAAAGGGGAAAGAAAGCCCAAAGAAAGCCCAAAGAAAGCCCAAATAAAGCCCAAAGAAAGCCCAAAGAAAGCCCAAAGAAAGCCCAAAGAAAGGGGAAAGAAAGCCCAAAGAAAGGGGAATGACAGCCCAAAGAAAGCGCAAAGAAAGCCCAAAGAAAGCCAAAAGAAAGGGGAAAGAAAGGGGAAAGAAATCCCAAAGAAAGGGGAAAGAAAGGGGAAAGAAAGCCCAAAGAAAGCCCAAAGAAAGTGGAAAGAAAGATGAAAGAAAGCCCAAAGAAAGCCCAAAGAAAGCCCAAGGAAAGCCCAAAGAAAGGGGAATGAAAGCCCAAAGAAAGGGGAATGACATCCCAAAGAAAGGGGAAAGAAAGCCCAAGAAAGCCCAAAGAAAGCCCAAAGAAAGTGGAAAGAAAGGGGAAAGAAAGCCCAAAGAAAGCCCAAAGAAAGGGGAAAGAAAGCCCAAAGAAAGGGGAAAGAAAGCCCAAAGAAAGCCCAAAGAAAGCCCAAAGAAAGCCCAAATAAAGCCCAAAGAAAGCCAAAGAAAGCCCACAGAAAGCCCAAAGAAAGCCCAAAGAAAGGGGAAAGAAAGCCCAAAGAAAGGGGAATGACAGCCCAAAGAAAGCCCAAAGAAAGCCCAAAGAAAGCCCAAAGAAAGCCCAAAGAAAGGGGAAAGAAAGCCCAAGAAAGTGGAAAGAAAGCCCAAAGAAAGGGGAATGACAGCCCAAAGAAAGGGGAAAGAAAGCCCAAAGAAAGCCCAAAGAAAGCCCAAAGAAAGGGAAGGAAAGCCCAAAGAAAGGGGAAAGAAAGCCTAAAGAAATGGGAAAGAAAGCCCAAATAAAGGGGAATGACAGCCCAAAGAAAGGGGAAAGAAAGCCCAAAGAAAGGGGAAAGAAAGCCCAAAGAAAGGGGAAAGAAAACCCAAAGAAAGGGGAAAGAAAGCCCAAAGAAAGCCCAAAGAAAGCCCAAAGAAAGTGGAAAGAAAGGGGAAAGAAAGCCCAAAGAAAGCCCAAGGGAAGCCCAAAGAAAGGGGAAAGAAAGCCCAAAGAAAGGGGAATGACAGCCCAAAGAAAGGGAAAAGAAAGCCCAAAGAAAGGGGAAAGAAAGCCCAAAGAAATGGGAAAGAAAGCCCAAAGAAAGGGGAAAGAAAGCCCAAAGAAAGGGGAAAGAAAGCCCAAAGAAAGCCCCAAAGAAAGCCCAAAGAAAGTGAAAAGAAAGGGGAAAGAAAGCCCAAAGAAAGCCCAAGGAAAGCCCAAAGAAAGGGCAAAGAAAGCCCAAAGAAAGGGGAATGACAGCCCAAAGAAAGGGGAAAGAAAGCCCAAAGAAAGGGGAAAGAAAGCCCAAAGAAAGGGGAAAGAAAGCCCAAAGAAAGGGGAAAGAAAGCCCAAAGAAAGCCCAAAGAAAGCCCAAAGAAAATGGAAAGAAAGGGGAAAGAAAGCCCAAAGGAAGCCCAAAGAAAGCCCAAGGAAAGCCAAAAGAAAGGGGAAAGGAAAGCCCAAAGAAAGGGGAAAGAAAGCCAAAGAAAGCCCAAAGAAAGTCCAAAGAAAGCCCACAGAAAGGGGAAAGAAAGCCCAAAGAAAGGGGAAAGAAAGCCCAAAGAAAGCCCAAAGAAAGCCCAAAGAAAGCCCAAAGAAAGGGGAAAGAAAGGGGAAAGAAAGCCCAAAGAAAGCCCAAAGAAACGGGAAAGAAAGGGGAAAGAAAGCACAAAGAAAGGGAAAGAAAGCCCAAAGAAAGCCAAAGAAAGGGTAAAGAAAGCCCAAAGAAAGGGTAAAGAAAGCCCAAAGAAAGGGGAAAGAAAGCCAAAAGAAAGGGGAAAGAAAGGGAAAGAAAGCCCAAGAAAGCCCAAAGAAAGGGGAAAGAAAGCCCAAAGAAACCCAAAGAAAGGGGAAAGAAAGCCCCAAAGAAAGCCCCAAAGAAAGGGGAAATAAAGCCCAATGAAAGGGGAAAGAAAGCCCAAAGAAAGGGGGAGGAAAGCCCAAAGAAATCCCAAAGAAAGGGGAAATAAAGCGCAAAGAAAGCCCACAGAAAGGAGAAAGAAAGCCCAAAGAAAGGGGAAATAAAGCCCAAAGAAAGGGGAAAGAAAGCACAAAGAAAGGGGAAAGACAGCCCAAAGAAAGCCCAAAGAAAGGGGAAAGAAAGCCCAAAGAAAGGGGAAAGAAAGCTCAAAGAAAGCCCAAAGAAAGGGGAAAGAAATCCCAAAGAAAGGGGAATGACAGCCCAAAGAAAGGGAAAGAAAGCCCAAAGAAAGGGGAAAGAAAGCCCAAAGAAAGCCGAAAGAAAGCCCAAAGAAAGCCCAAAGAAAGCCCAAAGAAAGTGGAAAGAAAGGGAAAGAAAACTCAAAGAAAGCCCAAGGAAAGCCCAAGGAAAGCCCAAAGAAAGAGGAAAGAAACCCCAAAGAAAGGGGAAAGAAAGCCCAAAGAAAGCCCAAAGAAAGCCCACAGAAAGGGGAAAGAAAGCCCAAAGAAAGGGGAAAGAAAGCCCAAAGAAAGCCCAAAGAAAGCCCAAAGAAAGCCCAAAGAAAGCCCAAATAAAGCCCAAAGAAAGCCCAAAGAAAGCCCAAACAAAGCCCAAAGAAAGCTCAAAGAAAGGGAAAGAAAGCCCAAAGAAAGGGGAATGACAGCCCTAAGAAAGCGCAACGAAAGCCCAAAGAAAGCCCAAAGAAAGCCCAAAGAAAGGGGAAAGAAAGGGGAAAGAAAACCCAAAGAAAGGGGAAAGAAAGGGGAAAGAAAGCCCAAAGAAAGCCCAAAGAAAGAACAAAGAAAGTGGAAAGAAAGGGGAAAGAAAGCCCAAAGAAAGCCCAAAGAAAGCCCAAGGAAAGCCCAAAGAAAGGGGAAAGAAATCCCAAAGAAAGGGGGAATGACAGCCCAAAGAAAGGGGAAAGAAAGCCCAAAGAAAGGGGAAAGAAAGCCCAAAGAAAGGGAGAGAGAAAGCCCAAAGAAAGGGGAAAGAAAGCCCAAGAAAGCCCAAAGAAAGCCCAAAGAAAGTGGAAAGAAAGGGGAAAGAAAGCCCAAAGAAAGCCCAAATAAAGGGGAAAGAAAGCCCAAAGAAATGGGAAAGAAAACCCAAAGAAAGCCCAAATAAAGCCAATGAAAGCCCAAAGAAAGCCCAAAGAAAGCCCAAAGAAAGGGGAAAGAAAGCCCAAAGAAAAGGGCAATGACAACCCAAAGAAAGCCCAAAGAAAGCCCAAAGAAAGCCCAAAGAAAGCCCAAAGAAAGGGGAAGAAAGGGGAAAGAAAGCCCAAAGAAAGGGGAAAGAAAGCCAAAGAAAGCCCAAAGAAAGCCCAAGAAAAGCCCAAAGAAAAGCCCACAGAAAGGGGAAAGAAAGCCCAAAGAAAGGGGAAAGAAAGCCCAAAGAAAGCCCAAAGAAAGCCCAAATAAAGCCCAAAGAAAGCCCAAAGAAAGCCCAAAGAAAGCCCAAAGAAAGGGGAAGAAAGCCCAAAGAAAGGGGAATGACAGCCCAAAGAAAGCGCAAAGAAAGCCCAAAGAAAGCCAAAAGAAAGGGGAAAGAAAGGGGAAAGAAAAGCCCAAAAGAAAGGGGAAAGAAAGGGAAAGAAAGCCAAAGAAAGCCCAAAGGAAAGTGGAAAGAAAGGGGAAAGAAAGCCCAAAGAAAGCCCAAAGAAAGCCCAAGGAAAGCCCAAAGAAAGGGGAATGAAAGCCCAAAGAAAGGGGAATGACATCCCAAAGAAAGGGGAAAGAAAGCCCAAGAAAGCCCAAAGAAAGCCCAAAGAAAGTGGAAAGAAAGGGGAAAGAAAGCCCAAAGAAAGCCCAAAGAAAGGGGAAAGAAAGCCCAAAGAAAGGGGAAAGAAAGCCCAAAGAAAGCCCAAAGAAAGCCCAAAGAAAGCCCAAATAAAGCCCAAAGAAAGCCCAAAGAAAGCCCACAGAAAGCCCAAAGAAAGCCCAAGAAAGGGGAAAGAAAGCCCAAAGAAAGGGGAATGACAGCCCAAAGAAAGCCCAAAGAAAGCCCAAAGAAAGCCCAAAGAAAGCCCAAAGAAAGGGGAAAGAAAGCCCAAGAAAGTGGAAAGAAAGCCCAAAGAAAGGGGAAAGAAAGCCCAAAGAAAGCCCAAAGAAAGCCCAAAGAAAGGGGAAGGAAAGCCAAAGAAAGGGGAAAGAAAGCCTTAAGAAATGGGAAAGAAAGCCCAAATAAAGGGGAAGGAAAGCCCAAAGAAAGGGGAAAGAAAGCCTAAAGAAATGGGAAAGAAAGCCCAAATAAAGGGGAAAGAAAACCCAAAGAAAGGGGAAAGAAAGCCCAAAGAAAGCCCAAAGAAAGCCCAAAGAAAGTGGAAAGAAAGAAGAAAGAAAGCCCAAAGAAAGCCCAAGGAAAGCCCAAAGAAAGGGGAATGACAGCCCAAAGAAAGGGGAAAGAAAGCCCAAAGAAAGGGGAAAGAAAGCCCAAAGAAATGGGAAAGAAAGCCCAAAGAAAAGGGAAAGAAAGCCCAAAGAAAGGGGAAAGAAAGCCCAAAGAAAGCCCAAAGAAAGCCCAAAGAAAGTGGAAAGAAAGGGGAAAGAAAGCCCAAAGAAAGCCCAAGGAAAGCCCAAAGAAAGGGGAAAGAAAGCCCAAAGAAAGGGAATGACAGCCCAAAGAAAGGGGAAAGAAAGCCCAAAGAAAGGGGAAAGAAAGCCCAAAGAAAGGGGAAAGAAAGCCCAAAGAAGGGGAAAGAAAGCCCAAAGAAAGCCCAAAGAAAGCCCAAAGAAAATGGAAAGAAAGGGGAAAGAAAGCCCAAAGGAAGCCCAAAGAAAGCCCAAGGAAAGCCAAAAGAAAGGGGAAAGAAAGCCCAAAGAAAGGGGAAAGAAAGCCCAAAGAAAGCCCAAAGAAAGTCCAAGAAAGCCCACAGAAAGGGGAAAGAAAGCCCAAAGAAAGGGGAAAGAAAGCCCAAAGAAAGCCAAAGAAAGCCCAAAGAAAGCCCAAAGAAAGCCCAAAGAAAAGGGAAAGAAAGGGGAAAGAAAGCCAAAGAAAGCCCAAAGAAACGGGAAAGAAAGGGGAAAGAAAGCACAAAGAAAGGGGAAAGAAAGCCCAAAGAAAGCCCAAAGAAAGGGTAAAGAAAGCCCAAAGAAAGGGTAAAGAAAGCCCAAAGAAAGGGGAAAGAAAGCCCAAAGAAAGGGGAAAGAAAGCCCAAAGAAAGGGGAAAGAAAGGGGAAAGAAAGCCCAAAGAAAGCCAAAGAAAGGGGAAAGAAAGCCCAAAGAAACCCCAAAGAAAGGGAAAGAAAGCCCAAAGAAAGCCCAAAGAAAGGGAAATAAAGCCCAATGAAAGGGGAAAGAAAGCCAAAGAAAGGGGGAGGAAAGCCCAAAGAAATCCCAAAGAAAGGGGAAATAAAGCGCAAAGAAAGCCCACAGAAAGAGAAAGAAAGCCCAAAGAAAGGGGAAATAAGCCCAAAGAAAGGGGAAAGAAAGCCCAAAGAAAGGGGAAAGACAGCCCAAAGAAAGCCCAAAGAAAGGGGAAAGAAAGCCCAAAGAAAGGGAAAGAAAGCTCAAAGAAAGCCCAAAGAAAGGGGAAAGAAAGCCCAAAGAAAGGGAAAGAAAGCCCAAAGAAAGGGGAAAGAAAGCCCAAAGAAAGGGGAAAGAAAGCCCAGAGAAAGCCCAAAGAAAGCCCAAAGAAAGCCCAAAGAATAGGGAAAGAAAGCCCAAAGAAAGGGGAAAGAAATCCCAAAGAAAGGGGAATGACAGCCCAAAGAAAGGGGAAAGAAAGCCCAAAGAAAGGGGAAAGAAAGCCCAAAGAAAGGGAAAGAAAGCCCAAAGAAAGCCCAAAGAAAGCCCAAAGAAAGTGGAAAGAAAGGGGAAAGAAAACTCAAAGAAAGCCCAAGGAAAGCCCAAGGAAAGCCCAAAGAAAGGGGAAAGAAACCCCAAAGAAAGGGGGGAAAGAAGAGCCCAAAGAAAGCCCAAAGAAGAGGCCACAGGGGGGGGGGAGGAAGGGGGGGGGAGAAAGCCCAAGCAAGAAGCAAAAGGGGAAAGAAAGCCCAAAGAAAGGGGAAAGAAGCCCAAAGAAGCCAAAAGCCCAAATAAAGCCCAAAGAAAGCCCAAAGAAAGCCCAAAGAAAGCCCAAACAAAGCCCAAAGAAAGCTCAAGAAAGGGGAAAGAAAGCCCAAAGAAAGGGGAATGACAGCCCTAAGAAAGCGCAACGAAAGCCCAAAGAAAGCCCAAAGAAAGCCCAAAGAAAGGGGAAAGAAAGGGGGAAAGAAAACCCCAAAGAAAGGGGAAAGAAAAGGGGAAAGAAAGCCCAAAGAAAGCCCAAAGAAAGAACAAAGAAAGTGGAAAGAAAGGGGAAAGAAAGCCCAAAGAAATCCCAAAGAAAGCCCAAGGAAAGCCCAAAGAAAGGGGAAAGAAATCCAAAGAAAGGGGAATGACAGCCCAAAGAAAGGGGAAAGAAAGCCCAAAGAAAGGGGAAAGAAAGCCCAAAGAAAGGGGAGAGAAAGCCCAAAGAAAGGGGAAAGAAAGCCCAAGAAGCCCAAAGAAAGCCCAAAGAAAGTGGAAAGAAAGGGGAAAGAAAGCCCAAAGAAAGCCCAAAGAAAGGGGAAAGAAAGCCCAAAGAAATGGGAAAGAAAGCCCAAAGAAAGCCCAAATAAAGCCCAATGAAAGCCCAAAGAAAGCCCAAAGAAAGCCCAAAGAAAGGGGAAAGAAAGCCCAAAGAAAGGGCAATGACAGCCCAAAGAAAGCCCAAAGAAAGCCCAAAGAAAGCCCAAAGAAAGGGGAAAGAAAGGGGAAAGAAAGCCCAAAGAAAGGGGAAAGAAAGGGGAAAGAAAGCCCAAAGAAAGCCCAAAGAAAGCCCAAAGAAAGTGGAAAGAAAGGGGAAAGAAAGCCCAAAGGAAGCCCAAAGAAAGCCCAAGGAAAGCCCAAAGAAAGGGGAAAGAAAGCCCAAAGAAAGGGGAATAGACAGCCCAAAGAAAGGGGAAGAAAGCCCAAAGAAAGGGGAAAGAAAGCCAAAAAAAAAGGGGAAAGAAAGCCCAAAGAAAGGGGAAAGAAAGCCCAAAGAAAGCCCAAAGAAAGCCCAAAGAAAGCCCAAAGAAAGGGGAAAGAAAGCCCAAAGAAAGCACAAAGAAAGCCCAAGGAAAGCCCAAAGAAAGGGGAAAGAAAGCAAAAGAAAGGGGAAAGAAAGCCCAAGAAATCCCAAAGAAAGCTCACAGAAAGGGGAAAGAAAGCCAAAGAAAGGGGAAGGAAAGACCAAAGAAAGCCCAAAGAAAGCCCAAAGAAAGCCCAAATAAAGGGGAAAGAAAGGGGAAAGAAAGCCCAAAGAAAGGGGAAAGAAAGCAAAAAAGAGAGCCCAAGGAAAGGGGAAAGAAAGGGGAAAGAAAGCCCAAAGAAAGGGGGAAAGAAAGCCCAAAGAAAGGGGAAAGAAAGCCCAAAGAAAGGGGAAAGAAAGCCAAAAGAAAGGAGAAAGAAAGCCCAAAGAAAGCCCAAAGAAAGCCCAAAGAAAGGGGAAAGAAAGCCCAAAGAAACCCCAAAGAAAGGGGAAAGAAAGCCCAAAGAAACCCCAAAGAAAGGGGAAAGAAAGCCCAAAGAAAGGGGAAAGAAGGGGAAAGAAAGCCCAAAGAAAGCCCAAGGAAAGCCCAAAGAAAGGGGAAAGAAAGCCCAAGAAAGGGAATGACAGCCCAAAGAAAGGGGAAAGAAAGCCCAAAGAAAGGGGAAAGAAAGCCCAAAGAAAGCCCAAAGAAAGCCCAAAGAAAGGGGAAAGAAAGCCCAAAGAAAGGGGAAAGAAAGCCCAAAGAAAGCCCAAAGAAAGCCCAAAGAAAATGGAAAGAAAGGGGAAAGAAAGCACAAAGAAAGCCCAAAGAAAGCCCAAGGAAAGCCAAAAGAAAGGGGAAAGAAAGCCCAAAGAAAGGGAAAGAAAGCCCAAAGAAAGCCCAAAGAAAGTCCAAAGAAAGCCCACAGAAAGGGGAAAGAAAGCCCAAAGAAAGGGGAAAGAAAGCCCAAAGAAAGCCCAAAGAAAGCGCAAAGAAAGCCCAAAGAAAGAGGAAAGAAAGGGAAAGAAAGCCCAAAGAAAGTGGAGAGAAAGCCCAAAGAAAGCCCAAAGAAAGGGGAAAGAAAGCCAAAGAAAGCCCAAAGAAAGGGTAAAGAAAGCCCAAATTAAGGGGAAAGAAAGTCCAAAGAAAGGGGAAAGAAAGGGGAAAGAAAGCCAAAAGAAAGGAGAAAGAAAGGGGAAAGAAAGCCCAAAGAAAGCCCAAAGAAAGGGGAAAGAAAGCCCAAAGAAACCCCAAAGAAAGGGGAAAGAAAGACCAAAGAAACCCCAAAGAAAGGGGAAAGAAAGCACAAAGAAAGCCCAAAGAAAGGGGAAATAAAGCCCAAAGAAAGGGGAAAGAAAGCCCAAAGAAAGGGGGAAGAAAGCCCAAAGAAAGCCAAAGAAAGGGAAAGAAAGCCCAAAGAAAGCCAAAGAAAGGGGAAAGAAAGCCAAAGAAAGGGGAAAGAAAGCCCAAAGAAAGGGGAAAGAAAGCCCAAAGAAAGGGGAAAGAAAGCCCAAAGAAAGGGGAAAGACAGCCCAAAGAAAGGGGAAAGACAGCCCAAAGAAAGGGAAAGAAAGCTCAAAGAAAGCCCAAAGAAAGGGGAAAGAAAGCCCAAAGAAGGGGAAAGAAAGCCCAAAGAAAGGGGAAGAAAGCCCAAAGAAAGGGGAAAGAAAGGGGAAAGAAAGCCCAAAGAAAGCCCAAGGAAAGCCCAAAGAAAGCCCAAAGAAAAGGGAAAGAAAGCCCAAAGAAAGGGGAAAGAAAGCCCAAAGAAAGGGGAATGACAGCCCAAAGAAAGGGGAAAGAAAGCCCAAAGAATGGGGAAAGAAAGCCCAAAGAAAGGGGGAAAGAAAGCCCAAAGAAAGCCCAAACAAAGCCCAAAGAAAGTGGAAAGAAGGGGAAAGAAAACCCAAAGAAAGCCCAAAGAAAGCCCAAGGAAAAGCCCAAAGAAATAGGAAAGAAAGGCCAAAAAAAGGGGAAAGAAAGCCCAAAGAAAGCCCAAGGAAAGCCAAAGAAAGGGGAAAGAAAGCCCAAAGAAAGGGGAATGACAGCCCAAAGAAAGGGGAAAGAAAGCCCAAAGAAAGGGGAAAGAAAGCCCAAAGAAAGCCCAAAGAAAGCCCAAAGAAAGGGGAAAGAAAGCCCAAAGAAAGCCCAAAGAAAGCCCAAAGAAAATGGAAAGAAAGGGGAAAGAAAGCACAAAGAAAGCCCAAAGAAAGCCCAAGGAAAAGCCAAAAGAAAGGGGAAAGAAAGCCCAAAGAAAGGGGAAAGAAAGCCCAAGAAAGCCCAAAGAAAATCCAAAGAAAGCCCACAGAAAGGGGAAAGAAAGCCCAAAGAAAGGGGAAAGAAAGCCCAAAGAAAGCCCAAAGAAAGCGCAAAGAAAGCCCAAAGAAAGAGGAAAGAAAGGGGAAAGAAAGCCCAAAGAAAGTGGAGAGAAAGCCCAAAGAAAGCCCAAAGAAAGGGGAAAGAAAGCCCAAAGAAAGCCCAAAGAAAGGGTAAAGAAAGCCCAAAGTAAGGGGAAAGAAAGTCCAAAGAAAGGGGAAAGAAAGGGGAAAGAAAGCCAAAAGAAAGGGGAAAGAAAGGGGAAAGAAAGCCCAAAGAAAGCCCAAAGAAAGGGGAAAGAAAGCCAAAGAAACCCCAAAGAAAGGGGAAAGAAAGACCAAAGAAACCCCAAAGAAAGGGGAAAGAAAGCACAAAGAAAGCCCAAAGAAAGGGGAAATAAAGCCCAAAGAAAGGGGAAAGAAAGCCCAAAGAAAGGGGGAAGAAAGCCCCAAAGAAAGCCCAAAGAAAGGGGAAAGAAAGCCCAAAGAAAGCCCAAAGAAAGGGGAAAGAAAGCCCAAAGAAAGGGGAAAGAAAAGCCCAAAGAAAGGGGAAAGAAAGCCCAAAGAAAGGGGAAAGAAAGCCCAAGAAAGGGGAAAGACAGCCCAAAGAAAGGGGAAAGACAGCCCAAAGAAAGGGGAAAGAAAGCTCAAAGAAAGCCCAAAGAAAGGGGAAAGAAAGCCAAAGAAAGGGGAAAGAAAGCCCAAAGAAAGGGGAAAGAAAGCCCAAAGAAAGGGAAAGAAAGGGGAAAGAAAGCCCAAGAAAGCCCAGGAAAGCCCAAAGAAAGCCCAAAGAAAAGGGAAAGAAAGCCCAAAGAAAGGGGAAAGAAAGCCCAAAGAAAGGGGAATGACAGCCCAAAGAAAGGGGAAAGAAAGCCCAAGAATGGGGAAAGAAAGCCCAAAGAAAGGGGAAAGAAAGCCCAAAGAAAGCCCAAACAAAAGCCCAAAGAAAGTGGAAAGAAGGGGAAAGAAAACCCAAAGAAAGCCCAAAGAAAGCCCAAGGAAAGCCCAAAGAAATAGGAAAGAAAGGCCAAAAAAAGGGGAAAGAAAGCCCAATGAAAGCCCAAGGAAAGCCCAAAGAAAGCCCAAAGAAAGCCCAAAGAAAGCCCAAAGAAAGCCCACAGAAAGGGGAAAGAAAGCCCAAAGAAAGGGGAAAGAAAGGGGAAAGAAAGCCCAAAGAAAGCCCAAAGAAAGGGGAAAGAAAGCCCAAAGAAAACCCAAAGAAAGGGGAAAGAAAGCCCAAAGAAAGCCCAAAGAAAGGGGAAAGAAAGCCCAAAGAAAGGGGAAAGAAAGCCCAAAGAAAGGGGAAAGAAAGCCCAAAGAAAGGGAAAGACAGCCCAAAGAAAGCCCAAAGAAAGGGGAAAGAAAGCCCAAAGAAAGCCCAAAGAAAGGGGAAAGAAAGCCCAAAGAAAGGGGAAAGAAAGCCCAAAGAAAGGGGAAAGAAAGCCCAACAAAAGGGGAATGACAGCCCAAGAAAGGGGAAAGAAAGCCCAAAGAAAGGGGAAAGAAAGCCCAAAGAAAGGGGAAAGAAAGCCCAAAGAAAGCCCAAAGAAAGCCCAAAGAAAGTGGAAAGAAGGGGAAAGAAAACCCAAAGAAAGCCCAAAGAAAGCCCAAGGAAAGCCCAAAGAAAGGGGAAAGAAAGCCCAAAGAAAGCCCAAAGAAAGTCCAAAGAAAGCCCACAGAAAGGGGAAAGAACGCCAAAGAAAGGGGAAAGAAAGCCCAAAGAAAGCCCAAAGAAAGCCCAAAGAAAGCCCAAAGAAAGCCAAAGAAAGCCCAAAGATAGCCCGAAGAAAGGGGAAAGAAAGGGGAAAGAAAGCCCAAAGAAAGTGGAGAGAAAGCCCAAAGAAAGCCCAAAGAAAGGGGAAAGAAAGCCAAAGAAAGCCCAAAGAAACGGGAAAGAAAGGGAAAGAAAGCACAAAGAAAGGGGAAAGAAAGCCCAAAGAAAGCCCAAAGAAAGGGTAAAGAAAGCCCAAAGAAAGGGTAAAGAAAGCCCCAAAGAAAGGGGAAAGAAAGCCCAAAGAAAGGGGAAAGAAAGCCAAAAGAAAGGGGAAAGAAAGGGGAAAGAAAGCCCAAAGAAAGCCCAAAGAAAGCGGGAAAGAAAGCCCAAAGAAACCCCAAAGAAAGGGGAAAGAAAGCCCAAAGAAAGCCCAAAGAAAGGGGAAATAAAGCCCAATGAAAAGGGAAAAGAAAGCCCAAAGAAAGGGGGAGGAAAGCCCAAAGAAAGCCCAAAGAAAGGGGAAATAAAGCGCAAAGAAAGCCACAGAAAGGGGAAAGAAAGCCCAAAGAAAGGGGAAAGAAAGCCCAAAGAAAGGGGAAAGAAAGCCCAAAGAAAGGGGAAAGACAGCCCAAAGAAAGCCCAAAGAAAGGGGAAAGAAAGCCCAAAGAAAGGGAAAGAAAGCTCAAAGAAAGCCCAAAGAAAGGGGAAAGAAAGCCCAAAGAAACCCCCAAAGAAAGGGGAAAGAAAGCCCAAAGAAAGCCCAAAGAAAGGGGAAATAAAGCCCAATGAAAGGGGAAAGAAAGCCCAAAGAAAGGGGAGGAAAGCCCAAAGAAAGGGGAAAGAAAGCCCAAAGAAACCCCAAAGAAAGGGGAAAGAAAGCCCAAAGAAAGCCCAAAGAAAGGGGAAATAAAGCCCAATGAAAGGGGAAAGAAAGCCCAAAGAAAGGGGGAGGAAAGCCCAAAGAAAGGGGAAAGAAAGCCCAAAGAAAGGGGAAAGACAGCCCAAAGAAAGCCCAAAGAAAGGGAATGACAGCCCAAAGAAAGGGGAAAGAAAGCCCAAAGAAAGGGGAAAGAAAGCCCAAAGAAAGCCCAAAGAAAGGGGAAAGAAAGCCAAAGAAAGCAAAAAGAAAGCCCAAGGAAAGCCCAAAGAAAGGGGAAAGAAAGCCAAAAGAAAGGGGAAAGAAAGCCCAAAGAAATCCCAAAGAAAGCTCACAGAAAGGGGAAAGAAAGCCCAAAGAAAGGGGAAGGAAAGACCAAAGAAAGCCCAAAGAAAGACCAAAGAAAGCCCAAATAAAGGGGAAAGAAAGGGGAAAGAAAGCCCAAAGAAAGGGGAAAGAAAGCAAAAAAGAGAGCCCAAGGAAAGGGGAAAGAAAGGGGAAAGAAAGCCCAAAGAAAGGGGAAAGAAAGCCCAAAGAAAGGGGAAAGAAAGCCAAAGAAAGGGGAAAGAAAGGGGAATGAAAGCCAAAAGAAAGGGGAAAGAAAGCCCAAAGAAAGCCCAAAGAAAGCCCAAAGAAAGGGGAAAGAAAGCCCAAAGAAACCCCAAAGAAAGGGGAAAGAAAGCCAAAGAAACCCCAAAGAAAGGGGAAAGAAAGCCCAAAGAAAGGGGAAAGAAAGGGGAAAGAAGCCCAAAGAAAGCCCAAGGAAAGCCCAAAGAAAGGGGAAAGAAAGCCCAAAGAAAGGGGAATGACAGCCCAAAGAAAGGGGAAAGAAAGCCCAAAGAAAGGGAAAGAAAGCCCAAAGAAAGCCCAAAGAAAGCCCAAAGAAAGGGGAAAGAAAGCCCAAATAAAGGGGAAAGAAAGCCCAAAGAAAGCCCAAAGAAAGCCCAAAGAAAATGGAAAGAAAGGGGAAAGAAAGCACAAAGAAAGCCCAAAGAAAGCCCAAGGAAAGCCAAAAGAAAGGGAAAGAAAGCCAAAGAAAGGGGAAAGAAAGCCCAAAGAAAGCCCAAAGAAAGTCCAAAGAAAGCCCACAGAAAGGGGAAAGAAAGCCAAAGAAAGCGGAAAGAAAGCCCAAAGAAAGCCCAAAGAAAGCGCAAAGAAAGCCCAAAGAAAGAGGAAAGAAAGGGGAAAGAAAGCCCAAAGAAACTGGAGAGAAAGCCCAAAGAAAGCCCAAAGAAAGGGGAAAGAAAGCCCAAAGAAAGCCCAAATAAAGGGTAAAGAAAGCCCAAAGTAAGGGGAAAGAAAGTCCAAAGAAAGGGGAAAGAAAGGGGAAAGAAAGCCAAAAGAAAGGGGAAAAGAAAGGGGAAAGAAAGCCCAAAGAAAGGGGAAAGAAAGCCCAAAGAAAGCCCAAAGAAAGCCCAAAGAAAGCCCACAGAAAGGGGAAAGAAAGCCCAAAGAAAGGGGAAAGAAAGCCCAAAGAAAGCCAAAGAAAGCCCAAATAAAGCCCAAAGAAAGCCCAAAGAAAGCCCAAAGAAAGCCCAAAGAAAGGGGAAAGAAAGCCCAAAGAAAGGGGAATGACAGCCCAAAGAAGCGCAAAGAAAGCCCAAAGAAAGCCAAAAGAAAGGGGAAAGAAAGGGGAAAGAAAGCCCAAAGAAAGGGGAAAGAAAGGGGAAAGAAAGCCCAAAGAAAGCCCAAAGAAAGTGGAAAGAAAGGGGAAAGAAAGCCCAAAGAAAGCCCAAAGAAAGCCCAAGGAAAGCCCAAAGAAAGGGGAATGAAAGCCCAAAGAAAGGGGAATGACATCCCAAAGAAAGGGGAAAGAAAGCCCAAGAAAGCCCAAAGAAAGCCCAAAGAAAGTGGAAAGAAAGGGGAAAGAAAGCCCAAAGAAAGCCCAAAGAAAGGGGAAAGAAAGCCCAAAGAAAGGGGAAAGAAAGCCAAAGAAAGCCCAAAGAAAGCCCAAAGAAAGCCCAAATAAAGCCCAAAGAAAGCCCAAAGAAAGCCCACAGAAAGCCCAAAGAAAGCCCAAAGAAAGGGGAAAGAAAGCCCAAAGAAAGGGGAATGACAGCCCAAAGAAAGCCCAAAGAAGCCCAAAGAAAGCCCAAAGAAAGCCCAAAGAAAGGGAAAGAAAGCCCAAGAAAGTGGAAAGAAAGCCCAAAGAAAGGGGAATGGACAGCCCAAAGAAAGGGGAAAGAAAGCCCAAAGAAAGCCCAAAGAAAGCCCAAAGAAAGGGGAAAGAAAGCCCAAAGAAAGAGGAAAGAAAGGGGAAAGAAAGCCCAAGAAAGTGAGAGAAAGCCCAAAGAAAGCCCAAAGAAAGGGAAAGAAAGCCCAAAGAAAGCCCAAAGAAAGGGTAAAGAAAGCCCAAACTAAGGGGAAAGAAAGTCCAAAGAAAGGGGAAAGAAAGGGGAAAGAAAGCCAAAAGAAAGGGGAAAGAAAGGGGAAAGAAAGCCCAAAGAAAGCCCAAAGAAAGGGGAAGAAAGCCCAAAGAAACCCCAAAGAAAGGGGAAAGAAAGACCAAAGAAACCCCAAAGAAAGGGGAAAGAAAGCACAAAGAAAGCCCAAAGAAAGGGGAAATAAAGCCCAAAGAAAGGGGAAAGAAAGCCCAAAGAAAGGGGGAAGAAAGCCCAAAGAAAGCCCAAAGAAAGGGGAAAGAAAGCCCAAAGAAAGCCCAAAGAAAGGGGAAAGAAAGCCCAAGAAAGGGGAAAGAAAGCCCAAAGAAAGGGGAAAGACAGCCCAAAGAAAGCCCAAAGAAAGGGGAAAGAAAGCTCAAAGAAAGCCAAAGAAAGGGGAAAGAAAACCCAAAGAAAGGGGAAAGAAAGCCCAAAGAAAGGGGAAAGAAAGCCCAAAGAAAGGGGAATGACAGCCCAAAGAAAGGGGAAAGAAAGCCCAAAGAAAGGGGAAAGAAAGCCCAAAGAAAGGGGAAAGAAAGCCCAAAGAAAGCCCAAAGAAAGCCCAAAGAAAGTGGAAAGAAGGGGAAAGAAAACCCAAAGAAAGCCCAAAGAAAGCCCAAGGAAAGCCCAAAGAAAGGGGAAAGAAAGCCCAAAGAAAGCCCAAAGAAAGTCCAAAGAAAGCCCACAGAAAGGGGAAAGAACGCCCAAAGAAAGGGGAAAGAAAGCCCAAAGAAAGCCAAAGAAAGCCCAAAGAAAGCCCAAAGAAAGCCAAAGAAAGCCCAAAGAAAGCCAAGATAGCCCGAAGAAAGGGGAAAGAAAGGGGAAAGAAAGCCCAAAGAAAGTGGAGAGAAAGCCCAAAGAAATCCCAAAGAAAGGGGAAAGAAAGCCCAAAGAAAGCCCAAAGAAACGGGGAAAGAAAGGGGAAAGAAAGCACAAAGAAAGGGGAAAGAAAGCCCAAAGAAAGCCCAAAGAAAGGGTAAAGAAAGCCCAAAGAAAGGGTAAAGAAAGCCCAAAGAAAGGGGAAAGAAAGCCCAAAGAAAGCCCAAAGAAAGCCCAAAGAAAGGGGAAAGAAAGCCCAAATAAAGGGGAAAGAAAGCCCAAAGAAAGCCCAAAGAAAGCCCAAAGAAAATGGAAAGAAAGGGGAAAGAAAGCACAAAGAAAGCCCAAAGAAAGCCAAGGAAAGCCAAAAGAAAGGGGAAAGAAAGCCCAAAGAAAGGGGAAAGAAAGCCCAAAGAAAGCCCAAAGAAAGTCCAAAGAAAGCCCACAGAAAGGGGAAAGAAAGCCCAAGAAAGCGGAAAGAAAGCCCAAAGAAAGCCCAAAGAAAGCGCAAAGAAAAGCCCAAGAAAGAGGAAAGAAAGGGAAAGAAAGCCCAAAGAAACTGGAGAGAAAGCCCAAAGAAAGCCCAAAAGGGAAAGGGGAAAGAAAGCCCAAAGAAAGCCCAATAAAGGGTAAAGAAAGCCCAAAGTAAGGGGAAAGAAAGTCCAAAGAAAGGGGAAAGAAAGGGGAAAGAAAGCCAAAAGAAAGGGGAAAGAAAGGGGAAAGAAAGCCCAAAGAAAGGGGAAAGAAAGCCCAAAGAAAGCCCAAGAAAGCCCAAAGGAAAGCCCACAGAAAGGGGAAAGAAAGCCCAAAGAAAGGGGAAAGAAAGCCCAAGAAAGCCCAAAGAAAGCCCAAATAAAGCCCAAAGAAAGCCCAAAGAAAGCCCAAAGAAAGCCCAAAGAAAGGGGAAAGAAAGCCCAAAGAAAGGGGAATGACAGCCCAAAGAAAGCGCAAAGAAAGCCAAAGAAAGCCAAAAGAAAGGGGGGAAAGAAAGGGGGAAAGAAAGCAAAGAAAGGGGAAAGAAAGGGGAAAGAAAGCCCAAAGAAAGCCCAAAGAAAGTGGAAAGAAAGGGGAAAGAAAGCCAAAGAAAGCCCAAAGAAAGCCCAAGGAAAGCCCAAAGAAAGGGGAATGAAAGCCCAAAGAAAGGGGAATGACATCCCAAAGAAAGGGGAAAGAAAGCCCAAGAAAGCCCAAAGAAAGCCCAAAGAAAGTGGAAAGAAAGGGGAAAGAAAGCCCAAAGAAAGCCCAAAGAAAGGGGGAAAGAAAGCCCAAAGAAAGGGAAAGAAAGCCCAAAGAAAGCCCAAAGAAAGCCCAAAGAAAGCCCAAATAAAGCCCAAAGAAAGCCCAAAGAAAGCCCACAGAAAGCCCAAAGAAAGCCCAAAGGAAAGGGGAAAGAAAGCCCAAAGAAAGGGGAATGACAGCCCAAAGAAAGCCCAAAGAAAGCCCAAAGAAAGCCCAAAGAAAGCCCAAAGAAAGGGGAAAGAAAGCCCAAGAAAGTGGAAAGAAAGCCCAAAGAAAGGGGAATGACAGCCCAAAGAAAGGGGAAAGAAAGCCCAAAGAAAGCCCAAAGAAAGCCCAAAGAAAGGGGAAAGAAAGCCCAAAGAAAGAGGAAAGAAAGGGGAAAGAAAGCCCAAAGAAAGTGGAGAGAAAGCCCAAAGAAAGCCCAAAGAAAGGGGAAAGAAAGCCCAAAGAAAGCCCAAAGAAAGGGTAAAGAAAGCCCAAACTAAGGGGGAAAGAAAGTCCAAAGAAAGGGGAAAGAAAGGGGAAAGAAAGCCAAAAGAAAGGGGAAAGAAAGGGGAAAGAAAGCCCAAAGAAAGCCCAAAGAAAGGGGAAAGAAAGCCCAAAGAAACCCCAAAGAAAGGGGAAAGAAAGACCAAAGAAACCCCAAAGAAAGGGGAAAGAAAGCACAAAGAAAGCCCAAAGAAAGGGGAATAAAGCCCAAAGAAAGGGGAAAGAAAGCCAAAGAAAGGGGGAAGAAAGCCCAAAGAAAGCCCAAAGAAAGGGGAAAGAAAGCCCAAAGAAAGCCCAAAGAAAGGGGAAAGAAAGCCCCAAAGAAAGGGGAAAGAAAGCCCAAAGAAAGGGGAAAGACAGCCCAAAGAAAGCCCAAAGAAAGGGGAAAGAAAGCTCAAAGAAAGCCCAAAGAAAGGGGAAAGAAAGCCCAAAGAAAGGGGAAAGAAAGCCCAAAGAAAGGGGAAAGAAAGCCCAAAGAAAGGGGAATGACAGCCCAAAGAAAGGGGAAAGAAAGCCCAAAGAAAGGGGAAAGAAAGCCCAAAGAAAGGGGAAAGAAAGCCCAAAGAAAGCCCAAAGAAAGCCCAAAGAAAGTGGAAAGAAGGGGAAAGAAAACCCAAAGAAAGCCCAAAGAAAGCCCAAGGAAAGCCCAAAGAAAGGGAAAGAAAGCCCAAAGAAAGCCCAAAGAAAGTCCAAAGAAAGCCCACAGAAAGGGAAGAACGCCCAAAGAAAGGGGAAAGAAAGCCCAAAGAAAGCCCAAAGAAAGCCCAAAGAAAGCCCAAAGAAAGCCCAAAGAAAGCCCAAAGATAGCCCGAAGAAAGGGGAAAGAAAGGGGAAAGAAAGCCCAAAGAAAGTGGAGAGAAAGCCCAAAGAAATCCCAAAGAAAGGGGAAAGAAAGCCCAAAGAAAGCCCAAAGAAACGGGAAAGAAAGGGGGAAAGAAAGCACAAAGAAAGGGGAAAGAAAGCCCAAAGAAAGCCCAAAGAAAGGGTAAAGAAAGCCCAAAAGAAAGGGTAAAGAAAGCCCAAAGAAAGGGGAAAGAAAGCCCAAAGAAAGGGGAAAGAAAGCCAAAAGAAAGGGGAAAGAAAGGGGAAAGAAAGCCCAAAGAAAGCCCAAAGAAAGGGGAAAGAAAAGCCCAAAGAAACCCCAAAGAAAGGGGAAAGAAAGCCCAAAGAAAGCCCAAAGAAAGGGGAAATAAAGCCCAATGAAAGGGAAAAGAAAGCCCAAAGAAAGGGGGAGGAAAGCCCAAAGAAAGCCCAAAGAAAGGGGAAATAAAGTGCAAAGAAAGCCCACAGAAAGGGGAAAGAAAGCCCAAAGAAAGGGGAAAGAAAGCCCAAAGAAAGGGGAAAGAAATCCCAAAGAAGGGGAAAGACAG
Organism: Columba livia; assembly: GCF_036013475.1. NCBI lineage: Eukaryota > Metazoa > Chordata > Aves > Columbiformes > Columbidae > Columba > Columba livia. The sequence goes on from NW_027043706.1 coordinate 23,612, forward strand.
CCCAAAGAAAGCCCAAAGAAAGGGGAAAGAAAGCCCAAAGAAAGGGGAAAGAAAGCTCAAAGAAAGCCCAAAGAAAGGGGAAAGAAAGCCCAAAGAAACCCCAAAGAAAGGGGAAAGAAAGCCCAAAGAAAGCCCAAAGAAAGGGGAAATAAAGCCCAATGAAAGGGAAAGAAAGCCCAAAGAAAGGGGGAGGAAAGCCCAAAGAAAGGGGAAAGAAAGCCCAAAGAAACCCAAAGAAAGGGGAAAGGAAAGCCCAAAGAAAGCCCAAAGAAAGGGGAAATAAAGCCCAATGAAAGGGGAAAGAAAGCCCAAAGAAAGGGGGAGGAAAGCCCAAAGAAAGGGGAAAGAAAGCCCAAAGAAAGGGGAAAGACAGCCCAAAGAAAGCCCAAAGAAAGGGGAATGAGAGCCCAAAGAAAGGGGAAAGAAAGCCCAAAGAAAGGGGAAGAAAGCCCAAAAAAAAGGGGAAAGAAAGCCCAAAGAAAGGGGAAAGAAAGCCCAAAGAAAGCCCAAAGAAAGGGGAAAGAAAGCCCAAAGAAAGCACAAAGAAAGCCCAAGGAAAGCCCAAAGAAAGGGGAAAGAAAGCCAAAGAAAGGGGAAAGAAAGCCCAAAGAAATCCCAAAGAAAGCTCACAGAAAGGGGAAAGAAAGCCCAAAGAAAGGGGAAGGAAAGACCAAAGAAAGCCCAAAGAAAGCCAAAGAAAGCCCAAATAAAGGGGAAAGAAAGGGAAAGAAAGCCCAAAGAAAGGGGAAAGAAAGCAAAAAGAGAGCCCAAGGAAAGGGGAAAGAAAGGGGAAAGAAAGCCCAAAGAAAGGGGAAAGAAAGCCCAAAGAAAGGGGAAAGAAAGCCCAAAGAAAGGGGAAAGAAAGGGGAATGAAAGCCAAAAGAAAGGGGAAGAAAGCCCAAAGAAAGCCCAAAGAAAGCCCAAAGAAAGCCCAAAGAAAGGGGAAAGAAAGCCCAAAGAAACCCCAAAGAAAGGGGAAAGAAAGCCCAAAGAAACCCCAAAGAAAGGGGAAAGAAAGCCCAAAGAAAGGGGAAAGAAAGGGGAAAGAAAGCCCAAAGAAAGCCTAAGGAAAGCCCAAAGAAAGGGGAAAGAAAGCCCAAAGAAAGGGGAATGACAGCCCAAAGAAAGGGAAAGAAAGCCCAAAGAAAGGGGAAAGAAAGCCCAAAGAAAGCCCAAAGAAAGCCCAAAGAAAGGGGAAAGAAAGCCCAAATAAAGGGGAAAGAAAGCCCAAAGAAAGCCCAAAGAAAGACCAAAGAAAATGGAAAGAAAGGGGAAAGAAAGCACAAAGAAAGCCCAAAGAAAGCCCAAGGAAAGCCAAAGAAAGGGGAAAGAAAGCCCAAGAAAGGGGGAAAGAAAGCCCAAAGAAAGCCCAAAGAAAGTCCAAAGAAAGCCCACAGAAAGGGGAAAGAAAGCCCAAAGAAAGCGGAAAGAAAGCCCAAAGAAAGCCCAAAGAAAGCGCAAAGAAAGCCCAAAGAAAGAGGAAAGAAAGGGGAAAGAAAGCCCAAAGAAACTGGGAGAGAAAGCCCAAAGAAAGCCCAAAGAAAGGGGAAAGAAAGCCCAAAGAAAGCCCAAATAAAGGGTAAAGAAAGCCCAAAGTAAGGGGAAAGAAAGTCCAAAGAAAGGGGAAAGAAAGGGAAAGAAAGCCAAAAGAAAGGGGAAAGAAAGGGGAAAGAAAGCCCAAAGAAAGCCCAAAGAAAGGGGAAAGAAAGCACAAAGAAACCCCAAAGAAAGGGGAAAGAAAGACCAAAGAAACCCCAAAGAAAGGGGAAAGAAAGCACAAAGAAAGCCCAAAGAAAGGGGAAATAAAGCCCAAAGAAAGGGGAAAGAAAGCCCAAAGAAAGGCGGAAGAAAGCCCAAAGAAAGCCCAAAGAAAGGGGAAAGAAAGCGCAAAGAAAGCCCACAGAAAGGGGAAAGAAAGCCCAAAGAAAGGGGAAAGAAAGCCCAAAGAAAGGGGAAAGAAAGCCCAAAGAAAGGGGAAAGACAGCCCAAAGAAAGCCCAAAGAAAGGGGAAAGAAAGCCCAAAGAAAGGGGAAAGAAAGCTCAAAGAAAGCCCAAAGAAAGGGGAAAGAAAGCCCAAAGAAAGGGGAAAGAAAGCCCAAAGAAAGGGAAAGAAAGCCCAAAGAAAGGGGAAAGAAAGGGGAAAGAAAGCCCAAAGAAAGCCAAGGAAAGCCCAAAGAAAGCCCAAAGAAAAGGGAAAGAAAGCCCAAAGAAAGGGGAAAGAAAGCCCAAAGAAAGGGGAATGACAGCCCAAAGAAAGGGGAAAGAAAGCCCAAAGAAAGGGGAAATAGAGCCCAAAGAAAGGGGAAAGAAAGCCCAAAGAAAGCCCAAAGAAAGCCCAAAGAAAGTGGAAAGAAAGGGAAAGAAAACCCAAAGAAAGCCCAAAGAAAGCCCAAGGAAAGCCCAAAGAAAGGGGAAAGAAAGCCCAAAGAAAGGGGAAAGAAAGCCCAAAGAAAGCCCAAAGAAAGCCCAAAGAAAGCCCAAAGAAAGCCCACAGAAAGGGGAAAGAAAGCCCAAAGAAAGGGGAAAGAAAGCCCAAAGAAAGCCCAAATAAAGCGAAAAGAAAGCCCAAAGAAAGCCCAAAGAAAGCCCAAAGAAAGGGGAAAGAAAGCCCAAAGAAAGGGGAATGACAGCCCAAAGAAAGGGGAAAGAAAGCCCAAAGAAAGCCCAAAGAAAGGGGAAAGAAAGGGGAAAGAAAGCCCAAAGAAAGGGGAAAGAAAGGGGAAAGAAAGCCCAAAGAAAGCCCAAAGAAAGCCCAAAGAAAGTGGAAAGAAAGGGGAAAGAAAGCCCAAAGAAAGCCCAAGGAAAGCCCAAGGAAAGCCCAAAGAAAGGGGAAAGAAAGCCCAAAGAAAGGGGAATGACAGCCCAAAGAAAGGGGAAAGAAAGCCCAAAGAAAGGGAGAGAAAGCCCAAAGAAAGGGGAAAGAAAGCCCAAAGAAAGGGGAAAGAAAGCCCAAGAAATCCCAAAGAAAGCCCAAAGAAAGTGAAAAGAAAGGGGAAAGAAAGCCCAAAGAAAGCCCAAAGAAAGGGGAAAGAAAGCCCAAAGAAAGCCAAAGAAAGCCCAAATAAAGCCCAAAGAAAGGGGAAAGAAAGCCCAAAGAAAGGGGAATGACAGCCCAAAGAAAGCCCAAAGAAAGCCCAAAGAAAGCCCAAAGAAAGCCCAAAGAAAGGGGAAAGAAAGGGGAAAGAAAGCCAAAGAAAGGGGAAAGAAAGGGGAAAGAAAGCCCAAAGAAAGCCCAAAGAAAGTGGAAAGAAAGGGGAAAGAAAGCCCAAAGAAAGCCCAAGGAAAGCCCAAGGAAAGCCCAAAGAAAGGGGAAAGAAAGCCCAAAGAAAGGGGAATGACAGCCCAAAGAAAGGGGAAAGAAAGCCCAAAGAAAGGGGAAAGAAAGCCCAAAGAAAGGGGAAAGAAAGCCCAAGAAAGCCCAAAGAAAGCCCAAAGAAAGCGGAAAGAAAGGGGAAAGAAAGCCCAAAGAAAGCACAAAGAAAGCCCAAGGAAAGCCCAAAGAAAGGGGAAAGAAAGCCCAAAGAAAGGGAAAGAAAGCCCAAAGAAATCCCAAAGAAAGCCCAAAGAAAGCTCACAGAAAGGGGAAAGAAAGCCCAAAGAAAGGGGAAAGAAAGCCCAAAGAAAGCCCAAAGAAAGCCCAAAGAAAGCCCAAATAAAGGGGAAAGAAAGGGGAAAGAAAGCCCAAAGAAAGGGGAAAGAAAGCAAAAAAGAGAGCCCAAGGAAAGGGGAAAGAAAGGGGAAAGAAAGCCCAAAGAAAGGGGAAAGAAAGCCCAAAGAAAGGGGAAAGAAAGCCCAAAGAAAGAGGAAAGAAAGGGGAAAGAAAGCCAAAAGAAAGGGGAAAGAAAGGGGAAAGAAAGCCCAAAGAAAGCCCAAAGAAAGGGGAAAGAAAGCCCAAAGAAACCCCAAAGAAAGGGGAAAGAAAGCCCAAAGAAAGCCCAAAGAAAGGGGAAAGAAAGCCCAAAGAAAGGGAAAGAACGCCCAAGGAAAGGGGAAAGAAAGCCCAAAGAAAGGGGAAATAAGCCCAAAGAAAGGGGAAAGAAAGCCCAAAGAAAGGGAAAGAAAGCCCAGAGAAAGCCCAAAGAAAGGGGAAAGAAAGGGGAAAGGAAAGCCGAAAGAAAGCCCAAAGAAAGGGGAAAGAAAGCCCAAAGAAAGGGGAAAGAAATCCCAAAGAAAGGGGAAAGAAAGCCCAAAGAAAGGGGAAAGAAAGCCCAAAGAAAGGGGAAAGACAGCCCAAAGAAAGGGGAATGACAGCCCAAAGAAAGGGGAAAGAAAGCCCAAAGAAAGGGGAAAGAAAGCCCAAAGAAAGGGGAAAGAAAGCCCAAAGAAAGGGGAAAGAAAGCCCAAAGAAAGCCCAAAGAAAGCCCAAAGAAAATGGAAAGAAAGGGGAAAGAAAGCCCAAAGGAAGCCCAAAGAAACCCAAGGAAAGCCAAAAGAAAGGGGAAAGAAAGCCCAAAGAAAGGGGAAAGAAAGCCCAAAGAAAGCCCAAAGAAAGTCCAAAGAAAGCCCACAGAAAGGGGAAAGAAAGCCCAAAGAAAGGGGAAAGAAAGCCCAAAGAAAGCCCAAAGAAAGCCCAAAGAAAGGGGAAAGAAAGGGGAAAGAAAGCCCAAAGAAAGCCCAAAGAAACGGGAAAGAAAGGGGAAAGAAAGCACAAGAAAGGGGAAAGAAAGCCCAAAGAAAGCCCAAAGAAAGGGTAAAGAAAGCCCAAGAAAGGGTAAAGAAAGCCCAAAGAAAGCCCAAAGAAAGCCCAAAGAAAGGGGGAAAGAAAGGGGAAAGAAAGCCCAAAGAAAGCCCAAAGAAACGGGAAAGAAAGGGGAAAGAAAAGCACAAAGAAAGGGGAAAGAAAGCCCAAAGAAAGCCCAAAGAAAGGGTAAAGAAAGCCCAAAGAAAGGGTAAAGAAAGCCCAAAGAAAGGGGAAAGAAAGCCCAAAGAAAGGGAAAGAAAGCCAAAAGAAAGGGGAAAGAAAGGGGAAAGAAAGCCCAAAGAAAGCCCAAAGAAAGGGGAAAGAAAGCCCAAAGAAACCCCAAAGAAAGGGGAAAGAAAGCCCAAAGAAAGCCCAAAGAAAGGGGAAATAAAGCCCAATGAAAGGGGAAAGAAAGCCCAAAGAAAGGGGGAGGAAAGCCCAAAGAAATCCCAAAGAAAGGGGAAATAAAGCGCAAAGAAAGCCCACAGAAAGGAGAAAGAAAGCCCAAAGAAAGGGGAAATAAAGCCCAAAGAAAGGGGAAAGAAAGCACAAAGAAAGGGGAAAGACAGCCCAAAGAAAGCCCAAAGAAAGGGGAAAGAAAGCCCAAAGAAAGGGGAAAGAAAGCTCAAAGAAAGCCCAAAGAAAGGGGAAAGAAAGCCCCCCCAAAGAAAGGGGAAAGAAAGCCCAAAGAAAGGGGAAAGAAAGCCCAAAGAAAGGGGAAAGAAAGCCCAGAGAAAGCCCAAAGAAAGCCCAAAGAAAGCCCAAAGAATAGGGAAAGAAAGCCCAAAGAAAGGGGAAAGAAAGCCCAAAGAAAGGGGAATGACAGCCCAAAGAAAGGGGAAAGAAAGCCCAAAGAAAGGGGAAAGAAAGCCCAAAGAAAGCCGAAAGAAAGCCCAAAGAAAGCCCAAAGAAAGCCCAAAGAAAGTGGAAAGAAAGGGGAAAGAAAACTCAAAGAAAGCCCAAGGAAAGCCCAAGGAAAGCCCAAAGAAAGGGGAAAGAAACCCCAAAGAAAGGGGAAAGAAAGCCCAAAGAAAGCCCAAAGAAAGCCCAAAGAAAGCCCACAGAAAGGGGAAAGAAAGCCCAAAGAAAGGGGAAAGAAAGCCCAAAGAAAGCCCAAAGAAAGCCCAAAGAAAGCCCAAATAAAGCCCAAAGAAAGCCCAAAGAAAGCCCAAACAAAGCCCAAAGAAAGCTCAAAGAAAGGGGAAAGAAAGCCCAAAGAAAGGGGAATGACAGCCCTAAGAAAGCGCAACGAAAGCCCAAAGAAAGCCCAAAGAAAGCCCAAAGAAAGGGGAAAGAAAGGGGAAAGAAAACCCAAAGAAAGGGGGAAAGAAAGGGGAAAGAAAGCCCAAAGAAAGCCCAAAGAAAGAACAAAGAAAGTGGAAAGAAAGGGGAAAGAAAGCCCAAAGAAATCCAAAGAAAGCCCAAGGAAAGCCCAAAGAAAGGGGAAAGAAATCCCAAAGAAAGGGGAATGACAGCCCAAAGAAAGGGGAAAGAAAGCCCAAGAAAGGGGAAAGAAAGCCCAAAGAAAGGGGAGAGAAAGCCCAAAGAAAGGGGAAAGAAAGCCCAAGAAAGCCAAAGAAAGCCCAAAGAAAGTGGAAAGAAAGGGGAAAGAAAGCCCAAAGAAAGCCCAAAGAAAGGGGAAAGAAAGCCCAAAGAAATGGGAAAGAAAGCCCAAAGAAAGCCCAAATAAAGCCCAATGAAAGCCCAAAGAAAGCCCAAAGAAAGCCCAAAGAAAGGGGAAAGAAAGCCCAAAGAAAGGGCAATGACAGCCCAAAGAAAGCCCAAAGAAAGCCCAAAGAAAGCCCAAAGAAAGGGAAAGAAAGGGGAAAAGAAAGCCCAAAGAAAGGGGAAAGAAAGGGGAAAGAAAGCCCAAAAGAAAGCCCAAAGAAAGCCCAAAGAAAGTGGAAAGAAAGGGGAAAGAAAGCCCAAAGGAAGCCCAAAGAAAGCCCAAGGAAAGCCCAAAGAAAGGGGAAAGAAAGCCCAAAGAAAGGGGAATGACAGCCCAAAGAAAGGGGAAAGAAAGCCCAAAGAAAGGGGAAAGAAAGCCAAAAAAAAGGGGAAAGAAAGCCCAAAGAAAGGGGAAAGAAAGCCCAAAGAAAGCCCAAAGAAAGCCCAAAGAAAGCCCAAAGAAAGGGGAAAGAAAGCCCAAAGAAAGCACAAAGAAAGCCCAAGGAAAGCCCAAAGAAAGGGGAAAGAAAGCCAAAAGAAAGGGGAAAGAAAGCCCAAAGAAATCCCAAGAAAGCTCACAGAAAGGGGAAAGAAAGCCCAAAGAAAGGGGAAGGAAAGACCAAAGAAAGCCCAAAGAAAGCCCAAAGAAAGCCCAAATAAAGGGGAAAGAAAGGGGAAAGAAAGCCCAAAGAAAGGGGAAAGAAAGCAAAAAAGAGAGCCCAAGGAAAGGGGAAAGAAAGGGGAAAGAAAGCCCAAAGAAAGGGGAAAGAAAGCCCAAAGAAAGGGGAAAGAAAGCCCAAAGAAAGGGGAAAGAAAGCCAAAAGAAAGGAGAAGAAAGCCCAAAGAAAGCCCAAAGAAAGCCCAAAGAAAGGGGAAAGAAAGCCCAAAGAAACCCCAAAGAAAGGGGAAAGAAAGCCCAAAGAAACCCCAAAGAAAGGGGAAAGAAAGCCCAAAGAAAGGGGAAAGAAAGGGGAAAGAAAGCCCAAAGAAAGCTCAAGGAAAGCCCAAAGAAAGGGGAAAGAAAGCCCAAAGAAAGGGGAATGACAGCCCAAAGAAAGGGGAAAGAAAGCCCAAAGAAAGGGGAAAGAAAGCCCAAAGAAAGCCCAAAGAAAGCCCAAAGAAAGGGGAAAGAAAGCCAAAGAAAGGGGAAAGAAAGCCCAAAGAAAGCCCAAAGAAAGCCCAAAGAAAATGGAAAGAAAGGGGAAAGAAAGCACAAAGAAAGCCCAAAGAAAGCCCAAGGAAAGCCAAAAGAAAGGGGAAAGAAAGCCCAAAGAAAGGGGAAAGAAAGCCCAAAGAAAGCCCAAAGAAAGTCCAAAGAAAGCCCACAGAAAGGGGAAAGAAAGCCCAAAGAAAGGGGAAAGAAAGCCCAAAGAAAGCCCAAAGAAAGCGCAAAGAAAGCCCAAAGAAAGAGGAAAGAAAGGGGAAAGAAAGCCCAAAGAAAGTGGAGAGAAAGCCCAAAGAAAGCCCAAAGAAAGGGGAAAGAAAGCCCAAAGAAAGCCCAAAGAAAGGGTAAAGAAAGCCCAAATTAAGGGGAAAGAAAGTCCAAAGAAAGGGGAAAGAAAGGGGAAAGAAAGCCAAAGAAAGGGGAAAGAAAGGGGAAAGAAAGCCCAAAGAAAGCCCAAAGAAAGGGGAAAGAAAGCCCAAAGAAACCCCAAAGAAAGGGGAAAGAAAGACCAAAGAAACCCCAAAGAAAGGGGAAAGAAAGCACAAAGAAAGCCCAAAGAAAGGGGAAATAAAGCCCAAAGAAAGGGGAAAGAAAGCCCAAAGAAAGGGGGAAGAAAGCCCAAAGAAAGCCCAAAGAAAGGGGAAAGAAAGCCCAAAGAAAGCCCAAAGAAAGGGGAAAGAAAGCCCAAAGAAAGGGGAAAGAAAGCCCAAAGAAAGGGGAAAGAAAGCCCAAAGAAAGGGGAAAGAAAGCCCAAAGAAAGGGGAAAGACAGCCCAAAGAAAGGGGAAAGACAGCCCAAAGAAAGGGGAAAGAAAGCTCAAAGAAAGCCCAAAGAAAGGGGAAATAAAGCCCAATGAAAGGGAAAAGAAAGCCCAAAGAAAGGGGGAGGAAAGCCCAAAGAAAGCCCAAAGAAAGGGGAAATAAAGCGCAAAGAAAGCCCACAGAAAGGGGAAAGAAAGCCCAAAGAAAGGGGAAAGAAAGCCCAAAGAAAGGGGAAAGAAAGCCCAAAGAAAGGGGAAAGACAGCCCAAAGAAAGCCCAAAGAAAGGGGAAAGAAAGCCCAAAGAAAGGGGAAAGAAAGCTCAAAGAAAGCCCAAAGAAAGGGGAAAGAAAGCCCAAAGAAACCCCAAAGAAAGGGGAAAGAAAGCCCAAAGAAAGCCCAAAGAAAGGGGAAATAAAGCCCAATGAAAGGGGAAAGAAAGCCCAAAGAAAGGGGGAGGAAAGCCCAAAGAAAGGGGAAAGAAAGCCCAAAGAAACCCCAAAGAAAGGGGAAAGAAAGCCCAAAGAAAGCCCAAAGAAAGGGGAAATAAAGCCCAATGAAAGGGGAAAGAAAGCCCAAAGAAAGGGGGAGGAAAGCCCAAAGAAAGGGGAAAGAAAGCCCAAAGAAAGGGGAAAGACAGCCCAAAGAAAGCCCAAAGAAAGGGGAATGACAGCCCAAAGAAAGGGGAAAGAAAGCCCAAAGAAAGGGGAAAGAAAGCCCAAAAAAAGGGGAAAGAAAGCCCAAAGAAAGGGGAAAGAAAGCCCAAAGAAAGCCCAAAGAAAGGGGAAAGAAAGCCCAAAGAAAGCAAAAAGAAAGCCAAGGAAAGCCCAAAGAAAGGGGAAAGAAAGCCAAAAGAAAGGGGAAAGAAAGCCCAAAGAAATCCCAAAGAAAGCTCACAGAAAGGGGAAAGAAAGCCCAAAGAAAGGGGAAGGAAAGACCAAAGAAAGCCCAAAGAAAGACCAAAGAAAGCCCAAATAAAGGGGAAAGAAAGGGGAAAGAAAGCCCAAAGAAAGGGGAAAGAAAGCAAAAAAGAGAGCCCAAGGAAAGGGGAAAGAAAGGGGAAAGAAAGCCCAAAGAAAGGGGAAAGAAAGCCCAAAGAAAGGGGAAAGAAAGCCCAAAGAAAGGGGAAAGAAAGGGGAATGAAAGCCAAAAGAAAGGGGAAAGAAAGCCCAAAGAAAGCCCAAAGAAAGCCCAAAGAAAGGGGAAAGAAAGCCCAAAGAAACCCCAAAGAAAGGGGAAAGAAAGCCCAAAGAAACCCCAAAGAAAGGGGAAAGAAAGCCCAAAGAAAGGGGAAAGAAAGGGGAAAGAAAGCCCAAAGAAAGCCAAGGAAAGCCCAAAGAAAGGGGAAAGAAAGCCCAAAGAAAGGGGAATGACAGCCCAAAGAAAGGGGAAAGAAAGCCCAAAGAAAGGGGAAAGAAAGCCCAAAGAAAGCCCAAAGAAAGCCCAAAGAAAGGGGAAAGAAAGCCCAAATAAAGGGGAAAGAAAGCCCAAAGAAAGCCCAAAGAAAGCCCAAAGAAAATGGAAAGAAAGGGGAAAGAAAGCACAAAGAAAGCCCAAAGAAAGCCCAAGGAAAGCCAAAAGAAAGGGGAAAGAAAGCCCAAAGAAAGGGGAAAGAAAGCCCAAAGAAAGCCCAAAGAAAGTCCAAAGAAAGCCCACAGAAAGGGGAAAGAAAGCCCAAAGAAAGCGGAAAGAAAGCCCAAAGAAAGCCCAAAGAAAGCGCAAAGAAAGCCCAAAGAAAGAGGAAAGAAAGGGGAAAGAAAGCCCAAAGAAACTGGAGAGAAAGCCCAAAGAAAGCCCAAAGAAAGGGGAAAGAAAGCCAAAGAAAGCCCAAATAAAGGGTAAAGAAAGCCCAAAGTAAGGGGAAAGAAAGTCCAAAGAAAGGGGAAAGAAAGGGGAAAGAAAGCCAAAAGAAAGGGGAAAGAAAGGGGAAAGAAAGCCCAAAGAAAGGGGAAAGAAAGCCCAAAGAAAGCCCAAAGAAAGCCCAAAGAAAGCCCACAGAAAGGGGAAAGAAAGCCCAAAGAAAGGGGAAAGAAAGCCCAAAGAAAGCCCAAAGAAAGCCCAAATAAAGCCCAAAGAAAGCCCAAAGAAAGCCCAAAGAAAGCCCAAAGAAAGGGGAAAGAAAGCCCAAAGAAAGGGGAATGACAGCCCAAAGAAAGCGCAAAGAAAGCCCAAAGAAAGCCAAAAGAAAGGGAAAGAAAGGGGAAAGAAAGCCCAAAGAAAGGGGAAAGAAAGGGGAAAGAAAGCCCAAAGAAAGCCCAAAGAAAGTGGAAAGAAAGGGGAAAGAAAGCCCAAAGAAAGCCCAAAGAAAGCCCAAGGAAAGCCCAAAGAAAGGGGAATGAAAGCCCAAAGAAAGGGGAATGACATCCCAAAGAAAGGGGAAAGAAAGCCCAAGAAAGCCCAAAGAAAGCCCAAAGAAAGTGGAAAGAAAGGGGAAAGAAAGCCCAAAGAAAGCCCAAAGAAAGGGGAAAGAAAGCCCAAAGAAAGGGGAAAGAAAGCCCAAAGAAAGCCCAAAGAAAGCCCAAAGAAAGCCCAAATAAAGCCCAAAGAAAGCCCAAAGAAAGCCCACAGAAAGCCCAAAGAAAGCCCAAAGAAAGGGGAAAGAAAGCCCAAAGAAAGGGGAATGACAGCCCAAAGAAAGCCCAAAGAAAGCCCAAAGAAAGCCCAAAGAAAGCCCAAAGAAAGGGGAAAGAAAGCCCAAGAAAGTGGAAAGAAAGCCCAAAGAAAGGGGAATGACAGCCCAAAGAAAGGGGAAAGAAAGCCCAAAGAAAGCCCAAAGAAAGCCAAAGAAAGGGGAAAGAAAGCCCAAAGAAAGAGGAAAGAAAGGGGAAAGAAAGCCCAAAGAAAGTGGAGAGAAAGCCCAAAGAAAGCCCAAAGAAAGGGGAAAGAAAGCCCAAAGAAAGCCCAAAGAAAGGGTAAAGAAAGCCCAAACTAAGGGGAAAGAAAGTCCAAAGAAAGGGGAAAGAAAGGGGAAAGAAAGCCAAAAGAAAGGGGAAAGAAAGGGGAAAGAAAGCCAAAGAAAGCCCAAAGAAAGGGGAAAGAAAGCCCAAAGAAACCCCAAAGAAAGGGGAAAGAAAGACCAAAGAAACCCAAAGAAAGGGGAAAGAAAGCACAAAGAAAGCCCAAAGAAAGGGGAAATAAAGCCCAAAGAAAGGGGAAAGAAAGCCAAAGAAAGGGGGAAGAAAGCCCAAAGAAAGCCCAAAGAAAGGGGGAAAGAAAGCCCAAAGAAAGCCCAAAGAAAGGGGAAAGAAAGCCCAAAGAAAGGGGAAAGAAAGCCCAAAGAAAGGGGAAAGACAGCCCAAAGAAAGCCCAAAGAAAGGGGAAAGAAAGCTCAAAGAAAGCCCAAAGAAAGGGGAAAGAAAACCCAAAGAAAGGGGAAAGAAAGCCCAAAGAAAGGGGAAAGAAAGCCCAAAGAAAGGGGAATGACAGCCCAAAGAAAGGGGAAAGAAAGCCCAAAGAAAGGGGAAAGAAAGCCCAAAGAAAGGGGAAAGAAAGCCCAAAGAAAGCCCAAAGAAAGCCCAAAGAAAGTGGAAAGAAGGGGAAAGAAAACCCAAAGAAAGCCCAAAGAAAGCCCAAGGAAAGCCCAAAGAAAGGGGAAAGAAAGCCCAAAGAAAGCCCAAAGAAAGTCCAAAGAAAGCCCACAGAAAGGGGAAAGAACGCCCAAAGAAAGGGGAAAGAAAGCCCAAAGAAAGCCCAAAGAAAGCCCAAAGAAAGCCCAAAGAAAGCCCAAAGAAAGCCCAAAGAAAGCCCAAAGATAGCCCGAAGAAAGGGGAAAGAAAGGGGAAAGAAAGCCCAAAGAAAGTGGAGAGAAAGCCCAAAGAAATCCCAAAGAAAGGGGAAAGAAAGCCCAAAGAAAGCCCAAAGAAACGGGAAAGAAAGGGGAAAGAAAGCACAAAGAAAGGGGAAAGAAAGCCCAAAGAAAGCCAAAGAAAGGGTAAAGAAAGCCCAAAGAAAGGGTAAAGAAAGCCCAAAGAAAGGGGAAAGAAAGCCCAAAGAAAGCCCAAAGAAAGCCCAAAGAAAGGGGAAAGAAAGCCCAAATAAAGGGGAAAGAAAGCCCAAAGAAAGCCCAAAGAAAGCCCAAAGAAAATGGAAAGAAAGGGGAAAGAAAGCACAAAGAAAGCCCAAAGAAAGCCCAAGGAAAGCCAAAGAAAGGGGAAAGAAAGCCCAAAGAAAGGGGAAAGAAAGCCCAAAGAAAGCCCAAAGAAAGTCCAAAGAAAGCCCACAGAAAGGGGAAAGAAAGCCCAAAGAAAGCGGAAAGAAAGCCCAAAGAAAGCCCAAAGAAAGCGCAAAGAAAGCCCAAAGAAAGAGGAAAGAAAGGGGAAAGAAAGCCCAAAGAAACTGGAGAGAAAGCCCAAAGAAAGCCCAAAGAAAGGGGAAAGAAAGCCCAAAGAAAGCCCAAATAAAGGGTAAAGAAAGCCCAAAGTAAGGGGAAAGAAAGTCCAAAGAAAGGGGAAAGAAAGGGGAAAGAAAGCCAAAAGAAAGGGGAAAGAAAGGGGAAAGAAAGCCCAAAGAAAGGGGAAAGAAAGCCCAAAGAAAGCCAAAGAAAGCCCAAAGAAAGCCCACAGAAAGGGGAAAGAAAGCCCAAAGAAAGGGGAAAGAAAGCCAAAGAAAGCCCAAAGAAAGCCCAAATAAAGCCCAAAGAAAGCCAAAGAAAGCCCAAAGAAAGCCAAAGAAAGGGGAAAGAAAGCCCAAAGAAAGGGGAATGACAGCCCAAAGAAAGCGCAAAGAAAGCCCAAAGAAAGCCAAAAGAAAGGGGAAAGAAAGGGGAAAGAAAGCCCAAAGAAAGGGGAAAGAAAGGGGAAAGAAAGCCCAAAGAAAGCCCAAAGAAAGTGGAAAGAAAGGGGAAAGAAAGCCCAAAGAAAGCCCAAAGAAAGCCCAAGGAAAGCCCAAAGAAAGGGGAATGAAAGCCCAAAGAAAGGGGAATGACATCCCAAAGAAAGGGGAAAGAAAGCCCAAGAAAGCCCAAAGAAAGCCCAAAGAAAGTGGAAAGAAAGGGGAAAGAAAGCCCAAAGAAAGCCCAAAGAAAGGGGAAAGAAAGCCCAAAGAAAGGGGAAAGAAAGCCCAAAGAAAGCCCAAAGAAAGCCCAAAGAAAGCCCAAATAAAGCCCAAAGAAAGCCCAAAGAAAGCCCACAGAAAGCCCAAAGAAAGCCCAAAGAAAGGGGAAAGAAAGCCCAAAGAAAGGGGAATGACAGCCCAAAGAAAGCCCAAAGAAAGCCCAAAGAAAGCCCAAAGAAAGCCCAAAGAAAGGGGAAAGAAAGCCCAAGAAAGTGGAAAGAAAGCCCAAAGAAAGGGGAATGACAGCCCAAAGAAAGGGGAAAGAAAGCCCAAAGAAAGCCCAAAGAAAGCCCAAAGAAAGGGGAAAGAAAGCCCAAAGAAAGAGGAAAGAAAGGGGAAAGAAAGCCCAAAGAAAGTGGAGAGAAAGCCCAAAGAAAGCCCAAAGAAAGGGGAAAGAAAGCCAAAGAAAGCCCAAAGAAAGGGTAAAGAAAGCCCAAACTAAGGGGAAAGAAAGTCCAAAGAAAGGGGAAAGAAAGGGGAAAGAAGCCAAAAGAAAGGGGAAAGAAAGGGGAAAGAAAGCCCAAAGAAAGCCCAAAGAAAGGGGAAAGAAAGCCCAAAGAAACCCCAAAGAAAGGGGAAAGAAAGACCAAAGAAACCCCAAAGAAAGGGGAAAGAAAGCACAAAGAAAGCCCAAAGAAAGGGGAAATAAAGCCCAAAGAAAGGGGAAAGAAAGCCAAAGAAAGGGGGAAGAAAGCCAAAGAAAGCCCAAAGAAAGGGGAAAGAAAGCCCAAAGAAAGCCCAAAGAAAGGGGAAAGAAAGCCCAAAGAAAGGGGAAAGAAAGCCCAAAGAAAGGGGAAAGACAGCCCAAAGAAAGCCCAAAGAAAGGGGAAAGAAAGCTCAAAGAAAGCCCAAAGAAAGGGGAAAGAAAGCCCAAAGAAAGGGGAAAGAAAGCCCAAAGAAAGGGGAAAGAAAGCCCAAAGAAAGGGGAATGACAGCCCAAAGAAAGGGGAAAGAAAGCCCAAAGAAAGGGGAAAGAAAGCCCAAAGAAAGGGGAAAGAAAGCCCAAAGAAAGCCCAAAGAAAGCCCAATGGAAAGAAGGGGAAAGAAAACCCAAAGAAAGCCCAAAGAAAGCCCAAGGAAAGCCCAAAGAAAGGGGAAAGAAAGCCCAAAGAAAGCCCAAAGAAAGTCCAAAGAAAGCCCACAGAAAGGGGGAAAGAACGCCCAAAGAAAGGGGAAAGAAAGCCCAAAGAAAGCCCAAAGAAAGCCCAAAGAAAGCCCAAAGAAAGCCCAAAGAAAGCCAAAGATAGCCCGAAGAAAGGGGAAAGAAAGGGGAAAGAAAGCCCAAAGAAAGTGGAGAGAAAGCCCAAAGAAATCCAAAGAAAGGGGAAAGAAAGCCCAAAGAAAGCCCAAAGAAACGGGAAAGAAAGGGGAAAGAAAGCACAAAGAAAGGGGAAAGAAAGCCAAAGAAAGCCCAAAGAAAGGGTAAAGAAAGCCCAAAGAAAGGGTAAAGAAAGCCCAAAGAAAGGGGAAAGAAAGCCCAAAGAAAGGGGAAAGAAAGCCAAAAGAAAGGGGAAAGAAAGGGGAAAGAAAGCCCAAAGAAAGCCCAAAGAAAGGGGAAAGAAAGCCCAAAGAAACCCCAAAGAAAGGGGAAAGAAAGCCAAAGAAAGCCCAAAGAAAGGGGAAATAAAGCCCAATGAAAGGGAAAAGAAAGCCCAAAGAAAGGGGGAGGAAAGCCCAAAGAAAGCCCAAAGAAAGGGGAAATAAAGTGCAAAGAAAGCCCACAGAAAGGGGAAAGAAAGCCCAAAGAAAGGGGAAAGAAAGCCAAAGAAAGGGGAAAGAAATCCCAAAGAAAGGGGAAAGACAGCCCAAAGAAAGCCCAAAGAAAGGGAAAGAAAGCCCAAAGAAAGGGGAAAGAAAGCTCAAAGAAAGCCCAAAGAAAGGGGAAAGAAAGCCCAAAGAAACCCCAAAGAAAGGGAAAGAAAGCCCAAAGAAAGCCCAAAGAAAGGGGAAATAAAGCCCAATGAAAGGGGAAAGAAAGCCCAAAGAAAGGGGGAGGAAAGCCCAAAGAAAGGGGAAAGAAAGCCCAAAGAAACCCAAAGAAAGGGGAAAGAAAGCCCAAAGAAAGCCCAAAGAAAGGGGAAATAAAGCCCAATGAAAGGGGAAAGAAAGCCCAAAGAAAGGGGAGGAAAGCCCAAAGAAAGGGGAAAGAAAGCCCAAAGAAAGGGGAAAGACAGCCCAAAGAAAGCCCAAAGAAAGGGGAATGACAGCCCAAAGAAAGGGGAAAGAAAGCCCCAAAGAAAGGGGAAAGAAAGCCCAAAAAAAGGGGAAAGAAAGCCCAAAGAAAGGGGAAAGAAAGCCCCAAAGAAAGCCAAAGAAAGGGGAAAGAAGCCCAAAGAAAGCACAAAGAAAGCCCAAGGAAAGCCCAAAGAAAGGGGAAAGAAAGCCAAAAGAAAGGGGAAAGAAAGCCCAAAGAAATCCAAAGAAAGCTCACAGAAAGGGGAAAGAAAGCCCAAAGAAAGGGGAAGGAAAGACAAAGAAAGCCCAAAGAAAGCCCAAAGAAAGCCCAAATAAAGGGGAAAGAAAGGGGAAAGAAAGCCCAAAGAAAGGGGAAAGAAAGCAAAAAAGAGAGCCCAAGGAAAGGGGAAAGAAAGGAGGAAAGAAAGCCCAAAGAAAGGGGAAAGAAAGCCCAAAGAAAGGGGAAAGAAAGCCCAAAGAAAGGGGAAAGAAAGGGAATGAAAGCCAAAAGAAAGGGAAAGAAAGCCCAAAGAAAGCCCAAAGAAAGCCCAAAGAAAGCCCAAAGAAAGGGAAAGAAAGCCAAAGAAACCCCAAAGAAAGGGGAAAGAAAGCCCAAAGAAACCCCAAAGAAAGGGGAAAGAAAGCCCAAAGAAAGGGGAAAGAAAGGGGAAAGAAAGCCAAAGAAAGCCTAAGGAAAGCCCAAAGAAAGGGGAAAGAAAGCCCAAAGAAAGGGGAATGACAGCCCAAAGAAAGGGGAAAGAAAGCCCAAAGAAAGGGGAAAGAAAGCCCAAAGAAAGCCCAAAGAAAGCCCAAAGAAAGGGGAAAGAAAGCCCAAATAAAGGGGAAAGAAAAGCCCAAAGAAAGCCAAAGAAAGACCAAAGAAAATGGAAAGAAAGGGGAAAGAAAGCACAAAGAAAGCCCAAAGAAAGCCCAAGGAAAGCCAAAAGAAAGGGGAAAGAAAGCCCAAAGAAAGGGGAAAGAAAGCCCAAAGAAAGCCCAAAGAAAGTCCAAAGAAAGCCCACAGAAAGGGGAAAGAAAGCCCAAAGAAAGCGGAAAGAAAGCCCAAAGAAAGCCCAAAGAAAGCGCAAAGAAAGCCCAAAGAAAGAGGAAAGAAAGGGGAAAGAAAGCCCAAAGAAACTGGAGAGAAAGCCCAAAGAAAGCCCAAAGAAAGGGGAAAGAAAGCCCAAAGAAAGCCCAAATAAAGGGTAAAGAAAGCCCAAAGTAAGGGGAAAGAAAGTCCAAAGAAAGGGGAAAGAAAGGGGGAAAGAAAGCCAAAAGAAAGGGGAAAGAAAGGGGAAAGAAAGCCCAAAGAAAGCCCAAAGAAAGGGGAAAGAAAGCACAAAGAAACCCCAAAGAAAGGGGAAAGAAAGAACCAAAGAAACCCCAAAGAAAGGGGAAAGAAAGCACAAAGAAAGCCCAAAGAAAGGGGAAATAAAGCCCAAAGAAGGGGAAAGAAAGCCCAAAGAAAGGCGGAAGAAAGCCAAAGAAAGCCCAAAGAAAGGGGAAAGAAAGCGCAAAGAAAGCCCACAGAAAGGGGAAAGAAAGCCCAAAGAAAGGGGAAAGAAAGCCCAAAGAAAGGGGAAAGAAAGCCCAAAGAAAGGGGAAAGACAGCCCAAAGAAAGCCCAAAGAAAGGGGAAAGAAAGCCCAAAGAAAGGGGAAAGAAAGCTCAAAGAAAGCCCAAAGAAAGGGGAAAGAAAGCCCAAAGAAAGGGGAAAGAAAGCCCAAGAAAGGGGAAAGAAAGCCCAAAGAAAGGGGGAAAGAAAGCCCAGAGAAAGGCCAAAGAAAGCCCAAAGAAAGCCCAAGAAAGCCCAAAGAAAAGGGAAAGAAAGCCCAAAGAAAGGGGAAAGAAAGCCCAAAGAAAGGGGAATGACAGCCCAAAGAAAGGGGAAAGAAAGCCCAAAGAAAGGGGAAATAGAGCCCAAAGAAAGGGGAAAGAAAGCCCAAAGAAAGCCCAAAGAAAGCCCAAAGAAAGTGGAAAGAAAGGGGAAAGAAAACCCAAAGAAAGCCCAAAGAAAGCCCAAGGAAAGCCCAAAGAAAGGGGAAAGAAAGCCCAAAGAAAGGGAAAGAAAGCCCAAAGAAAGCCCAAAGAAAGCCCAAAGAAAGCCCAAGAAAGCCCACAGAAAGGGGAAAGAAAGCCCAAAGAAAGGGGAAAGAAAGCCCAAAGAAAGCCCAAATAAAGCGAAAAGAAAGCCCAAAGAAAGCCCAAAGAAAGCCCAAAGAAAGGGGAAAGAAAGCCCAAAGAAAGGGGAATGACAGCCCAAAGAAAGGGGAAAGAAAGCCCAAAGAAAGCCCAAAGAAAGCCCAAAGAAAGGGGAAAGAAAGGGGAAAGAAAGGGGAGAAGAAAGCCCAAAGAAAGGGGAAAGAAAGGGGAAAGAAAGCCCAAAGAAAGCCCAAAGAAAGCCAAAGAAAGTGGAAAGAAAGGGGAAAGAAAGCCCAAAGAAAGCCCAAGGAAAGCCCAAGGAAAGCCCAAAGAAAGGGGAAAGAAAGCCCAAAGAAAGGGGAATGACAGCCCAAAGAAAGGGGAAAGAAAGCCCAAAGAAAGGGGAGAGAAAGCCCAAAGAAAGGGGAAAGAAAGCCCAAAGAAAGGGGAAAGAAAGCCCAAGAAATCCAAGAAAGCCAAGAAAGTGAAAAGAAAGGGGAAAGAAAGCCCAAAGAAAGCCCAAAGAAAGGGAAAGAAAGCCCAAAGAAAGCCCAAAGAAAGCCCAAATAAAGCCCAAAGAAAGGGGAAAGAAAGCCCAAAGAAAGGGGAATGACAGCCCAAAGAAAGCCCAAAGAAAGCCCAAAGAAAGCCCAAAGAAAGCCCAAAGAAAGGGGAAAGAAAGGGGAAAGAAAGCCAAAGAAAGGGGAAAGAAAGGGGAAAGAAAGCCAAAGAAAGCCCAAAGAAAGCCCAAAGAAAGTGGAAAGAAAGGGGAAAGAAAGCCCAAAGAAAGCCCAAGGAAAGCCCAAGGAAAGCCCAAAGAAAGGGGAAAGAAAGCCCAAAGAAAGGGGAATGACAGCCCAAAGAAAGGGGAAAGAAAGCCCAAAGAAAGGGGAAAGAAAGCCCAAAGAAAGGGGAAAGAAAGCCCAAGAAAGCCCAAAGAAAGCCCAAAGAAAGCGGAAAGAAAGGGGAAAGAAAGCCCAAAGAAAGCACAAAGAAAGCCCAAGAAAGCCAAAGAAAGGGGAAAGAAAGCCCAAAGAAAGGGGAAAGAAAGCCCAAGAAATCCCAAAGAAAGCCCAAAGAAAGCTCACAGAAAGGGGAAAGAAAGCCCAAAGAAAGGGGAAAGAAAGCCCAAAGAAAGCCCAAAGAAAGCCCAAAGAAAGCCCAAAGAAAGGGGAAAGAAAGCCCAAAGAAAGCACAAAGAAAGCCCAAGGAAAGCCCAAAGAAAGGGAAAGAAAGCCAAAGAAAGGGGAAAGAAAGCCCAAAGAAATCCCAAAGAAAGCTCACAGAAAGGGGAAAGAAAGCCCAAAGAAAGGGGAAGGAAAGACCAAAGAAAGCCCAAGAAAGCCCAAAGAAAGCCCAAATAAAGGGGAAAGAAAGGGGAAAGAAAGCCCAAAGAAAGGGGAAAGAAAGCAAAAAAGAGAGCCCAAGGAAAGGGGAAAGAAAGGGGAAAGAAAGCCCAAAGAAAGGGGAAAGAAAGCCCAAGAAAGGGGAAAGAAAGCCCAAAGAAAGGGGAAAGAAAGCCAAAAGAAAGGAGAAAGAAAGCCCAAAGAAAGCCCAAAGAAAGCCCAAAGAAAGGGGAAAGAAAGCCCAAAGAAACCCCAAAGAAAGGGGAAAGAAAGCCCAAAGAAACCCCAAAGAAAGGGGAAAGAAAGCCCAAAGAAAGGGGAAAGAAAGGGGAAAGAAAGCCCAAAGAAAGCCCAAGGAAAGCCCAAAGAAAGGGAAAGAAAGCCCAAAGGAAAGGGGAATGACAGCCCAAAGAAAGGGGAAAGAAAGCCCAAAGAAAGGGGAAAGAAAGCCCAAAGAAAGCCCAAAGAAAGCCCAAAGAAAGGGGAAAGAAAGCCCAAAGAAAGGGAAAGAAAGCCCAAAGAAAGCCCAAAGAAAGCCCAAAGAAAATGGAAAGAAAGGGGAAAGAAAGCACAAAGAAAGCCCAAAGAAAGCCCAAGGAAGCCAAAAGAAAGGGGAAAGAAAGCCCAAAGAAAGGGGAAAGAAAGCCCAAGAAAGCCCAAAGAAAGTCCAAAGAAAGCCCACAGAAAGGGGAAAGAAAGCCCAAAGAAAGGGGAAAGAAAGCCCAAAGAAAGCCCAAAGAAAGCGCAAAGAAAGCCCAAAGAAAGAGGAAAGAAAGGGGGAAAGAAAGCCCAAAGAAAGTGGAGAGAAAGCCCAAAG
Source organism: Columba livia (assembly GCF_036013475.1). Taxonomy (NCBI): domain Eukaryota; kingdom Metazoa; phylum Chordata; class Aves; order Columbiformes; family Columbidae; genus Columba; species Columba livia. The sequence continues at coordinate 43,415 of NW_027043706.1, forward strand.
AAAGCCCAAAGAAAGGGGAAAGAAAGCCCAAAGAAAGCCCAAAGAAAGGGTAAAAGAAAGCCCAAATTAAGGGGAAAGAAAGTCCAAAGAAAGGGGAAAGAAAGGGGAAAGAAAGCCAAAAGAAAGGGGAAAGAAAAAAGGGGAAAGAAAGCCCAAAGAAAGCCCAAAGAAAGGGGAAAGAAAGCCCAAAGAAACCCCAAAGAAAGGGGAAAGAAAAGACCAAAGAAACCCCAAAGAAAGGGGAAAGAAAGCACAAAGAAAGCCCAAAGAAAGGGGAAATAAAGCCCAAAGAAAGGGGAAAGAAAGCCCAAAGAAAGGGGGAAGAAAGCCAAAGAAAGCCCAAAGAAAGGGGAAAGAAAGCCCAAAGAAAGCCCAAAGAAAGGGGAAAGAAAGCCCAAAGAAAGGGGAAAGAAAGCCCAAAGAAAGGGGAAGAAAGCCCAAAGAAAGGGGAAAGAAAGCCCAAAGAAAGGGGAAAGACAGCCCAAAGAAAGGGGAAAGACAGCCCAAAGAAAGGGGAAAGAAAGCTCAAAGAAAGCCAAAGAAAGGGGAAAGAAAGCCCAAAGAAAGGGGAAAGAAAGCCCAAAGAAAGGGGAAAGAAAGCCCAAAGAAAGGGGAAAGAAAGGGGAAAGAAAGCCCAAAGAAAGCCCAAGGAAAGCCCAAAGAAAGCCCAAAGAAAAGGGAAAGAAAGCCCAAAGAAAGGGGAAAGAAAGCCCAAAGAAAGGGGAATGACAGCCCAAAGAAAGGGGAAAGAAAGCCCAAAGAATGGGGAAAGAAAGCCCAAAGAAAGGGGAAAGAAAGCCCAAAGAAAGCCCAAACAAAGCCCAAAGAAAGTGGAAAGAAGGGGAAAGAAAACCCAAAGAAAGCCCAAAGAAAGCCCAAGGAAAGCCCAAAGAAATAGGAAAGAAAGGCCAAAAAAAAGGGGAAAGAAAGCCCAATGAAAGCCCAAGGAAAGCCCAAAGAAAGGGGAAAGAAAGCCCAAAGAAAGGGGAATGACAGCCCAAAGAAAGGGGAAAGAAAGCCCAAAGAAAGGGGAAAGAAAGCCCAAAGAAAGCCAAAGAAAGCCCAAAGAAAGGGGAAAGAAAGCCCAAAGAAAGCCCAAAGAAAGCCCAAAGAAAATGGAAAGAAAGGGGAAAGAAAGCACAAAGAAAGCCCAAAGAAAGCCCAAGGAAAGCCAAAAGAAAGGGAAAGAAAGCCCAAAGAAAGGGGAAAGAAAGCCCAAAGAAAGCCCAAAGAAAATCCAAAGAAAGCCCACAGAAAGGGGAAAGAAAGCCCAAAGAAAGGGGAAAGAAAGCCCAAAGAAAGCCCAAAGAAAGCGCAAAGAAAGCCCAAAGAAAGAGGAAAGAAAGGGGAAAGAAAGCCCAAAGAAAGTGGAGAGAAAGCCCAAAGAAAGCCCAAAGAAAGGGGAAAGAAAGCCCAAAGAAAGCCCAAAGAAAGGGTAAAGAAAGCCCAAAGTAAGGGGAAAGAAAGTCCAAAGAAAGGGGAAAGAAAGGGGAAAGAAAGCCAAAAGAAAGGGGAAAGAAAGGGGAAAGAAAGCCCAAAGAAAGCCCAAAGAAAGGGGAAAGAAAGCCCAAAGAAACCCCAAAGAAAGGGGAAAGAAAGACCAAAGAAACCCCAAAGAAAGGGGAAAGAAAGCACAAAGAAAGCCCAAAGAAAGGGGAAATAAAGCCCAAAGAAAGGGGAAAGAAAGCCCAAAGAAAGGGGGAAGAAAGCCAAAGAAAGCCCAAAGAAAGGGGAAAGAAAGCCCAAGAAAGCCCAAAGAAAGGGGAAAGAAAGCCCAAAGAATGGGGAAAGAAAGCCCAAAGAAAGGGGAAAGAAAGCCCAAAGAAAGGGGAAAGAAAGCCCAAAGAAAGGGGAAAGACAGCCCAAAGAAAGGGGAAAGACAGCCCAAAGAAAGGGGAAAGAAAGCTCAAAGAAAGCCCAAAGAAAGGGGAAAGAAAGCCCAAAGAAAGGGGAAAGAAAGCCCAAAGAAAGGGGAAAGAAAGCCCAAAGAAAGGGGAAAGAAAGGGGAAAGAAAGCCCAAAGAAAGCCCAAGGAAAGCCCAAAGAAAGCCCAAAGAAAAGGGAAAGAAAGCCCAAAGAAAGGGGGAAAGAAAGCCCAAAGAAAGGGGAATGGACAGCCCAAAGAAAGGGGAAAGAAAGCCCAAAGAATGGGGAAAGAAAGCCCAAAGAAAGGGGAAAGAAAGCCCAAAGAAAGCCCAAACAAAGCCCAAAGAAAGTGGAAAGAAGGGGAAAGAAAACCCAAAGAAAGCCCAAAGAAAGCCAAGGAAAGCCCAAAGAAATAGGAAAGAAAGGCCAAAAAAAGGGGAAAGAAAGCCCAATGAAAGCCCAAGGAAAGCCCAAAGAAAGCCCAAAGAAAGCCCAAAGAAAGCCCAAAGAAAGCCCACAGAAAGGGGAAGAAAGCCCAAAGAAAGGGGAAAGAAAGCCAAAGAAAGCCCAAAGAAAGCCCAAAGAAAGCCCAAAGAAAGCCCAAGGAAAGCCCAAAGAAAGCCCAAAGAAAGCCAAAGAAAGGGGAAAGAAAGCCCAAAGAAAGGGGAAAGAAAGCCCAAAGAAAGGGGAATGACAGCCCAAAGAAAGCGCAAAGAAAGCCCAAAGAAAGCCCAAAGAAAGCCAAAAGAAAGGGGGAAAGAAAGGGGAAAGGAAAGCCCAAAGAAAGGGGAAAGAAAGGGGAAAGAAAGCCCAAAGAAAGCCCAAAGAAAGTGGAAAGAAAGGGGAAAGACAAGCCCCAAGAAAGCCCAAGAAAGCCCAAGGAAAGCCCAAAGAAAGGGGAAAGAAAGCCCAAAGAAAGGGGAAATAAAGCCCAAAGAAAGGGGAAAGAAAGCCCAAAGAAAGGGGAAGAAAGCCAAAGAAAGCCCAAGAAAGTGGAAAGAAAGGGGAAAGAAAGCCCAAAGAAAGCCCCAAAGAAAGGGGAAAGAAAGCCCAGAGAAAGGGGAAAGAAAGCCCAAAGAAAGCCCAAAGAAAGCCCAAAGAAAGCCCAAATAAAGCCCAAAGAAAGCCCAAAGAAAGCCCACAGAAAGCCCAAAGAAAGCCCAAAGAAAGGGGAAAGAAAGCCCAAAGAAAGGGGAATGACAGCCCAAAGAATGCCCAAAGAAAGCCCAAAGAAAGCCCAAGGAAAGCCCAAAGAAAGGGGAAAGAAATCCCCAAAGAAAGGGGAATGACAGCCCAAAGAAAGGGGAAAGAAAGCCCAAAGAAAGGGGAAAGAAAGCCCAAAGAAAGGGGGAGAGAAAGCCCAAAGAAAGGGGAAAGAAAGCCCAAGAAAGCCCAAAGAAAGCCCAAAGAAAGTGGAAAGAAAGGGGAAAGAGAAAGCCCAAAGAAAGCCCAAAGAAAGGGGAAAGAAAGCCCAAAGAAATGGGAAAGAAAGCCCAAAGAAAGCCCAAATAAAGCCCAATGAAAGCCCAAAGAAAGCCCAAAGAAAGCCCAAAGAAAGGGGAAAGAAAGCCCAAAGAAAGGCAATGACAGCCCAAAGAAAGCCCAAAGAAAGCCCAAAGAAAGCCCAAAGAAAGGGGAAAGAAAGGGGAAAGAAAGCCCAAAGAAAGGGGAAAGAAAGGGGAAAGAAAGCCCAAAGAAAGCCCAAAGAAAGCCCAAAGAAAGTGGAAAGAAAGGGGAAAGAAAGCCCAAAGGAAGCCCAAAGAAAGCCCAAGGAAAGCCCAAAGAAAGGGGAAAGAAAGCCCAAAGAAAGGGGAATGACAGCCCAAAGAAAGGGGAAAGAAAGCCCAAAGAAAAGGGGAAAGAAAGCCAAAAAAAAGGGGAAAGAAAGCCCAAAGAAAGGGGAAAGAAAGCCCAAAGAAAGCCCAAATAAAGGGGAAAGAAAGGGGAAAGAAAGCCCAAAGAAAGGGGGAAAGAAAGCAAAAAAGAGAGCCCAAGGAAAGGGGAAAGAAAGCCCAAAGAAAGGGGAAAGAAAGCCCAAAGAAAGGGGAAAGAAAGCCAAAGAAAGGGGAAAGAAAGCCAAAAGAAAGGAGAAAGAAAGCCCAAAGAAAGCCCAAAGAAAGCCCAAAGAAAGGGGAAAGAAAGCCCAAAGAAACCCCAAAGAAAGGGGAAAGAAAGCCCAAAGAAACCCCAAAGAAAGGGGAAAGAAAGCCCAAAGAAAGGGGAAAGAAAGGGGGAAAGAAAGCCCAAAGAAAGCCCAAGGAAAGCCCAAACAAAGCCACAAAGAAAGTGGAAAGAAGGGGAAAGAAAACCCAAAGAAAGCCCAAAGAAAGCCCAAGGAAAGCCAAAGAAATAGGAAAGAAAGGCCAAAAAAAGGGGAAAGAAAGCCCAATGAAAGCCAAGGAAAGCCAAAGAAAGCCCAAAGAAAGCCCAAAGAAAGCCCAAAGAAAGCCCACAGAAAGGGGAAAGAAAGCCCAAAGAAAGGGGAAAGAAAGCCCAAAGAAAGCCCAAAGAAAGCCCAAAGAAAGCCCAAAGAAAGCCCAAGGAAAGCCCAAAGAAAGCCCAAAGAAAGCCCAAAGAAAGGGGAAAGAAAGCCCAAAGAAAGGGGAAAGAAAGCCCAAAGAAAGGGGAATGACAGCCCAAAGAAAGCGCAAAGAAAGCCCAAAGAAAGCCCAAAGAAAGCAAAGAAAGGGGAAAGAAAGGGGAAAGAAAGCCCAAAGAAAGGGGAAAGAAAGGGGAAAGAAAGCCCAAAGAAAGCCCAAAGAAAGTGGAAAGAAAGGGGAAAGAAAGCCCAAAGAAAGCCCAAAGAAAGCCCAAGGAAAGCCCAAAGAAAGGGGAAAGAAAGCCAAAGAAAGGGGAAATAAAGCCCAAAGAAAGGGGAAAGAAAGCCCAAAGAAAGGGGGAAGAAAGCCCAAAGAAAGCCCAAAGAAAGTGGAAAGAAAGGGGAAAGAAAGCCCAAAGAAAGCCCAAAGAAAGGGGAAAGAAAGCCCAGAGAAAGGGGAAAGAAAGCCCAAAGAAAGCCCAAAGAAAGCCCAAAGAAAGCCCAAATAAAGCCCAAAGAAAGCCCAAAGAAAGCCCACAGAAAGCCCAAAGAAAGCCCAAAGAAAGGGGAAAGAAAGCCCAAAGAAAGGGGAATGACAGCCCAAAGAATGCCCAAAGAAAGCCCAAAGAAAGCCCAAGGAAAGCCCAAAGAAAGGGGAAAGAAATCCCAAAGAAAGGGAATGACAGCCCAAAGAAAGGGGAAGAAAGCCCAAAGAAAGGGGAAAGAAAGCCCAAAGAAAGGGGAGAGAAAGCCCAAAGAAAGGGGAAAGAAAGCCCAAGAAAGCCCAAAGAAAGCCCAAAGAAAGTGGAAAGAAAGGGGAAAGAAAGCCCAAAGAAAGCCCAAAGAAAGGGGAAAGAAAGCCAAAGAAATGGGAAAGAAAGCCCAAAGAAAGCCCAAATAAAGCCCAATGAAAGCCCAAAGAAAGCCCAAGAAAGCCCAAAGAAAGGGGAAAGAAAGCCCAAAGAAAGGGCAATGACAGCCCAAAGAAAGCCCAAAGAAAGCCCAAAGAAAGCCCAAAGAAAGGGGAAAGAAAGGGGAAAGAAAGCCCAAAGAAAGGGGAAAGAAAGGGGAAAGAAAGCCCAAAGAAAGCCCAAAGAAAGCCCAAAGAAAGTGGAAAGAAAGGGGAAAGAAAGCCCAAAGGAAGCCCAAAGAAAGCCCAAGGAAAGCCCAAAGAAAGGGGAAAGAAAGCCCAAAGAAAGGGGAATGACAGCCCAAAGAAAGGGGAAAGAAAGCCCAAAGAAAGGGGAAAGAAAGCCAAAAAAAAGGGGAAAGAAAGCCCAAAGAAAGGGGAAAGAAAGCCCAAGAAAGCCCAAAGAAAGCCCAAAGAAAGCCCAAAGAAAGGGGAAAGAAAGCCCAAAGAAAGCACAAAGAAAGCCCAAGGAAAGCCCAAAGAAAGGGGAAAGAAAGCCAAAAGAAAGGGGAAAGAAAGCCCAAAGAAATCCCAAAGAAAGCTCACAGAAAGGGGAAAGAAAGCCCAAAGAAAGGGGAAGGAAAGACCAAAGAAAGCCCAAAGAAAGCCCAAAGAAAGCCAAATAAAGGGGAAAGAAAGCCCAAAGAAAGGGCAATGACAGCCCAAAGAAAGCCCAAAGAAAGCCAAAGAAAGCCCAAAGAAAGGGGAAAGAAAGGGGAAAGAAAGCCCAAAGAAAGGGGAAAGAAAGGGGAAAGAAAGCCCAAAGAAAGCCAAAGAAAGCCCAAAGAAAGTGGAAAGAAAGGGGAAAGAAAGCCCAAAGGAAGCCCAAGAAAGCCCAAGGAAAGCCCAAAGAAAGGGGAAAGAAAGCCCAAAGAAAGGGGAATGACAGCCCAAAGAAAGGGGAAAGAAAGCCCAAAGAAAGGGGAAAGAAAGCCAAAAAAAAGGGGAAGAAAGCCCAAAGAAAGGGGAAAGAAAGCCCAAAGAAAGCCCAAAGAAAGCCCAAAGAAAGCCCAAAGAAAGGGGAAAGAAAGCCCAAGAAAGCCCAAAGAAAGCCCAAAGAAAGTGGAAAGAAAGGGGAAAGAAAGCCCAAAGAAAGCCCAAAGAAAGGGGAAAGAAAGCCCAAAGAAATGGGAAAGAAAGCCCAAAGAAAGCCCAAATAAAGCCCAATGAAAGCCCAAAGAAAGCCCAAAGAAAGCCCAAAGAAAGGGGAAAGAAAGCCCAAAGAAAGGGCAATGACAGCCCAAAGAAAGCCCAAAGAAAGCCCAAAGAAAGCCCAAAGAAAGGGGAAAGAAAGGGGAAAGAAAGCCCAAAGAAAGGGGAAAGAAAGGGGAAAGAAAGCCCAAAGAAAGCCCAAAGAAAGCCAAAGAAAGTGGAAAGAAAGGGGAAAGAAAGCCCAAAGGAAGCCCAAAGAAAGCCCAAGGAAAGCCCAAAGAAAGGGGAAAGAAAGCCCAAAGAAAGGGGAATGACAGCCCAAAGAAAGGGGAAAGAAAGCCCAAAGAAAGGGGAAAGAAAGCCAAAAAAAAGGGGAAAGAAAGCCCAAAGAAAGGGGAAAGAAAGCCCAAAGAAAGCCCAAAGAAAGCCCAAAGAAAGCCCAAAGAAAGGGGAAAGAAAGCCCAAAGAAAGCACAAAGAAAGCCCAAGGAAAGCCAAAGAAAGGGGAAAGAAAGCCAAAAGAAAGGGAAAGAAAAGCCCAAAGAAATCCCAAAGAAAGAAAGCCCAAAGAAAGGGGAAGGAAAGACCAAAGAAAGCCCAAAGAAAGCCAAAGAAAGCCCAAATAAAGGGGAAAGAAAGGGGAAAGAAAGCCCAAAGAAAGGGGAAAGAAA